>NW_027210773.1:160000-232500 GCF_029030835.1 Brachyistius frenatus | reverse complement strand
TATTATTATTACCTGTAGACTTTCTATTAAAAATGGATGCAGCCTCTGTGGCGGGAAAATAAAAAGCGGTTCTGTGGCTCAGTTTGTCTCCATATTTGCGGTACGTGACTCGGCTTTACTCCCAGGTGATTGGAAAAAGAGCCAGTATGTGGGCGGAGCTTAAGCAGGCCACCTGTCAGTCAAAGCTGCCCCGCCCCTTTATTCTGCAGAGCTGAAGGAAATGTTGATTTTTTTTTTGCTGCAGACTGTAAATATGTTTATTTCTTCTGTAAAGTTTGGAGGTCTGCAGAGATTCTCAAGACGGCCTCAAGTGGCCATTTAAGGAACTGCAGTGTTTTTGACACTTTCACGTTGTTGTTGTTTTTATTTATCAGGTCGATGTTTGATTTGTTCCGACCGCGACGTCGCCCGTCGGTTCGTGAACGGCCATTATGAATCCTCCAGTTCAGATTCTGTCCCTCGCCAGCTCTGCTAGTTCGTTGCGGTTTTTCTGAACCGGAAGTGACCACACGTTGTTGTTGTTGTTGTTGTTGTTGTTGTTGTTTTTGGTGTTTCAGTACGGAAAAAGCTGGAGGAAGTTTCAGTTTTCATTATTACAGCTCAGGTCAGAATATTTAATAAGCTGCATATTTGGTATATTGTTCGACCACTTTTTGTTCGCTGGGTCAATTTTTTTCCTCCTATGATGTCATCCTGATACTGAAAACCTCTGCATTTGTAAAAAATGGTCACAATGCTAAATTATATGGAAAAAAAGGGACCTTAAACGATGGATTATGGGATGCTTGAGGGCTGCAAAGGACTCTCCGGTTCTCCCCTCCGAGTTCAGCACCAAACAAGGCTGCGTTTCTTTCCTTCACTCCACTTCTCTTTTCAGACAAATTCCAACCTCTTCATCTGTGTGTGTGTGTGTGTGTGTGTGTGTGTGTGTGTGTGTGTGTGTGTGTGTGTGTGTGTGTGTGTGTCTGTGTGTGTGTGTGTGTGTGTCTGTCTGTGTGTGTGTGTGTGTGTGTGTGTGTGTGTGTGTGTGTGTGTGTGTGTGTGTGATCAGCAGGGGGTAAGTGTGTTCAATTGATGGAGCAGTTAGCAGTTGCCACGACTACAAGTGGCCTATCCCTCACTCCTCCTTTGGTCTCCGTGGTAACAAGGAAGTAGATTAGTTATAGAGTTGAGGGAGAAAGGGAGGATTAGTGAGGTGAAGCGACGAGGCCTCTCTCTTCCTCTCTTCCTCTCTTCCTCTCTTTTTTTTTGTCTTTTCTCATCCTTTTTTCTTTTTTTTCATCTTTCTCTAACGTGACGTGACGCAGCGTTCGTTCTCCGTTTCCTGTTTTCATCGTCACTCACTGCTCTGAACTTTTTCTGTTCGTCCCAATATTTTCTGTTTCAGGCTTCATTCTTGTGACCTTTGACCTCCTTTGTCCTCCCGGTGGTCAGGAGGTCATATCCGTGTCCGTCGCTGCGTACAAACTCCCCATAAATCCACCTTAGCCAGCATTTGTAGAAATATGCTCAGCAGCTTTCTTCCTCATAGTTTGACTGAACTTTTGGATTATTGTTCCTGCTCCGCCGTCCATCTTGTCGTTTTAGGATTTCACACCGATGAAGGTCTCGACCCGTGTTCATCTTCAGGAGTTTTAAAACGATTAATTGATTGATTGAAAACAACAAGCCACAGAAATTATGAATAGTTGCAGCCCGAAACAAAAGCACACACACACACACACACACACACACACACACACACACACACACACACACACACACACACACACACACACACACACACACACACACACACACACACACACTCAGCGTGGACGTGTCTCCAGTGCGACCCGAGAACCTGCAAACATCCTGAGGAATGTTCTAGTGTGTCAGTGAATGAAGCTCTGCTGCATTAACACACTGCCTCCAGACTCCTTCAAACTACAGGAGGGCGTTGACCCAGCCTCGTGTGTGTGTGTGTGTGTGTGTGTGTGTGTGTGTGTGTGTGTGTGTGTGTGTGTGTGTGTGTGTGTGTGTGTGTGTGTGTGTGTGTTTCTCATGTTGTGGGGACATTAATCCGGTTAGGGTTAGTAAGTCAAAAGCAAAATAAAGGAAGTCAATGAAATGCAATGGAAACATGACAAAGTGTGTGTGTGTGTGTGTGTGTGTGTGTGTGTGTGTGTGTGTGTGTGTGTGTGTGTGTGTGTGTGAGAGGCAGAGGGGTCAGAGTTCAGCATGGACACAGATGATGGAGGAAGTAGATGTGTAAGATTTTCTGGACAGTCGAGAGACAACACACACACGGCAGCGAGTCCACCTTCCTCACTGAGACGTCTTCCTCTTCTTCACCTGCAGGTCCATCAGGGAAGGACTAACAATATTACTGACTCACCTGAGCAGCTGTTGTGTGTGTGTGGGGGTGTAGGGGTGTGTGTGTGTGTGTGTGTGTGTGTGTGTGTGTGTGTGTGTGTGTGTGTGTGTGTGTGTGTGTGTGTGTGTGTGTGGGTGTGTCAGAAGCTCTTTCATCTTCTAAAGTGGTTCCTGTAGACTAATTAGATGGCGGTGCTCCAGAGTCCATGAGAAAAATAAACACACACACACACACACACACACACCACACACACACACACACACCACACACACAGCTGCTCAGGTGGAGTTTGTGAGCAACAGGTTTTTTTTGGTATTTTTCCAGGAGCCAAATGTGAAATGTAAAAGTTTGTTAGATAATCTTCACCTCATCATGTAATTTAATGATTATTTTTGATTTAATTATGTACAATGTCAATATATTTTTAATTTGTTTATTTATTCTCCAGTCAGTATTATTACTTTTTCATGCTTTTTGTAGTCTCTTTTCCCCAGAAGACCTTAATTCAACAACTCTTTGGAAATTTGCCTGATAGTGTAATTACATGTTGGATTTAAAAGTGCAACATCGTCACGTTTCAAAAAGGAAAAATGTGAATCACAGACTGTTTATAAAAGTGTTTGTAGCTTCAGGTCTGTAAAATGGTTCTGATCCGGAAGTGTCTTCAGCTGCAATACCAGCGAGTGCCACTAGAGGTCGGCTCCAAAAAGCCTCCGGCTCCATAGACTCCCATTCAACTTCTCTCATCAAATCCAAAGTGAATAAAATGTGTCCATCAGTTATCTCGGTGTTGTTAGCTAAAGTCACTCCTTCTTCTTAGTTTTCTGGAGGTCCATCTGAAAATAATCCCTCATTCATTAGAAAAGAAGATTCAAGAAGACCTGTTTTTGGGGGCGTGTCTGTTTGATTGACAGGCCTGTGGTGCAGTCAGGTTACAGCTATCGGTGGGCGGGACGTAGTATCGTCAGGTTTCCAATCAGAGAGGCAGAGGAGGGTGGGTTGGAAGAGGAAGAAGATGGGACGTCAAACTGTGATGAAGGTTTTAATTATACCTGTATTATAGTATTTATATACATCACAAACATCAATCCAGGTTTGTTCACCGGCTTGTTTTCTTTTCAGTCTTCATCCGTGTGAATGGAGTTTGCCCCGTTGCCACGGCGATGACCCAGTGCCCGACTCAGGAATTCGGGTCACGTGAAAAATGCACGAGCACCTGTTATCACCTGACCAAAGGTCGATACTTGGGCTCACATGATGACAACTGAACCCACCACAAAGCTCCGCCCACTGGATGAAGAAGGTGGTGAGATTGGTTGAAAGCTCACCAGAAACCAGGAGTTTTGCAAGGAAATAATTTTTTTTTTTTTTTTTTTTTTTAAATAATGTGTCTCAAGTCAAGTCCAATAAAAAAAAAAAAAGTTTACTATGCAGAAGCAAATCTAATATATAAAACGAACTTAGATTCACAAATATTTACTCCTCACACATTCAGCTCATCAGGAACGGCTGCGTTTCTATTCTCGGGTCTCGGAAATACTTTGACTGTTTGTGCGCATATTTGTCTCGAGCACCTGTCGTCGGTCGTGTATTTGAGGGACGGTCTCGATGCCTCACTGTGTGTGTGTGGTTTGATTTTCAAAACATATCTCTCTGCATATTGCTTTATTTTATATTTTAACTTCATTGTGTTTAATTTGATCTGTTCCTATGCATGTTTCTTCTAAAATTGTCCTTTTCTATCTGTTTTCATGTGAAACACTGCAGGTCATTTTCTTGCTTTAAGGCACTTTGAGCTGCATTTCTTGTATGAACGGTGCTTTTATTATTATAATTATTACTATGTTGATGCTCTGATAGATTGCCACATCTAATAAGGAAAGAATAAATATTTTAGTTTATTTATAAAACTGAAATGGAGTTATGAGGATGAAAAAATAGGCCAAAAAAAGGGATAATGGCAAGAAAGGAAGTGATGGAAAGAAGAAAGGAGGCTGATAGAAAATGGGCTTTAAATGAGAGGAAAGTTTAAAGGATGGAATAAATCAAAAGTTATGAATCCACAGAAACTTCCAGTTTAAATAATTAAACTGGATCCAAACCCTCCACTTCAGGTGGGTTTTTAATGGAGGTTGAGCGATTACCATTCAAACACCGAGAACTGCCCTCCTCCAGGAGGGGGGAGGAGAGGGAGGAGGGGGAAGGGGGAGGAGAGGGAGGCAGGCTGGCTGCAGCAGCAGCTCCAGTCGGAGTAGGTGCCTGGCGGAGCGACACACCGAGAGAGGACTGAAACTTCGACGCAGCGCTCTCCAGGATTTACCTCCATCTTCCTCACTCTTCCTCCTGCAGCTCCTTTTACCTCCAAATGCTTTTCTCCTGCAGAAGATCTTAACGGCTCGTTTCCTCGTTCCAGATTAACTTGAATTCCCCCGACAGAGAGTCCGGACAGGATCGAGCGCACAGGTGGAGATGATGGCGAGCGGACGCGCGTCGCTCCGTGCCGCGCTCCTCTCCGACTACACGCGGCTGCTGTGGCCGCTGCTGGTGATCTGCTGCGGCGGCGGCGGCGGCCTCTCCGCGTCGGCCCAAGAGCTGCCGACCAACGGGGTGAACGGGTACAGCCTGCACCCGCCCTACTTCAACCTGGCCGAGGGCACCAAGATCACCGCCACGGCGACGTGCGGGGAGGACGACGCCGGCAGGAGCGTGCACGACCTGTACTGCAAGCTGGTGGGAGGCCCGGTGTCCGGAGACCCGAGCCAGACCATCCAGGTGAGAGAGGGGGGGTGGGGGGGGACGACAAAACTTTATAAAGCTGCTCAATGACGAACCTAATGGAGCATTACTTTATAAAGCCTAAAATATTCATAGAAACTTATTCCTCTTGAGACGTTTAACTAGTTAGTGACTTTAACTGTGTTTTTATTTCCTGTGTTCATATCGTATTTATATTATATCATAATAAGGGCTTATAATACATCTGTGGTGCACATAAGTGAGTTTGCACAGATTTGGAGTTGCCCATAATTCTCCTTTAAGTTTGTGTTGCATGCTGAGTTGTGAGTTTAAAGTGACTTTAGTGGTTTTAATTCAGCTTGCATTGATTTTCTTTAATTCTATGGTGTGTTTGTGGTGCATATAAGTGAGTTTACACAGATTCTGAGCTGCTTGGTTGCAGTAAAAGTCCTCTTAGTTTGTTGTTGCGTGCTCAGTTGTGAGTTTAAAGTACGTTTTCTGTGTTTAATTTAGCTTGCATTGCATTCTTGATATATTTTTCTGGCTTTCCTATTGGCTGTGATGCCCAGAAGAAGAAGACAGTCCTATAGTTTTCTGGCATTCACAGTCTGGTTGCGTTATTCTAATAATTATAGGGAGTGGTGATCATACTTTGTTTTTAGGATTGTCAGTTTAATATGTGGTTAAATTGGTCTCCTTATTGGACTTAATTACGTCAGATATTCATCCCCCGTGATCTTCCTGTTTTATGCCGTTCTAAAATTGAACACAGAATCTTTTTAGCTGCGTTTCCTGAAGCAGATTTCCTTCCTGTGAAGAGATGCTGCGCCGGAGCAGAGGGGGGCAGCAGCGTGCACCGACCTGCAGCTCCGCTGGTCATTATTTCACGCACCGCTTCCTTTGTAGGACTTGGCAACGCTTAACACGGGGCCACTTACATAAGGACAGGAACAAAACTCGGCCTCCACGCTGCGTTTTCACAGATGAGTTTTTAAACGTGTTGATGAGTTTGTGAGCTCGTAAAAAAAGAAAAAAAAGAACCTGAACGGGATCCTTTGTTGAGTCGGACAATTAAGCCTCCTGCTATCAGCAGTTAACACAAAAGATGCTCGCAGTTTGGCGGGTTAACCATTAAAGCAAGCCTCTGGGCGATAACACCGAGGCTGATTGCCTCTTTATTTTTCTCTCTCTCCCACCTGTCCCCTCCCCCCCTCCACCCTCCCTCCACCCTCCCTCCACCTCCCACATTCCTCACGGCGACTGACCCGTGTCCTCCAATCAGAACCGGGTATATCCGCTCTGTTACCGTGAGACCGTGGAGACCCGAGCGCCGCCGCGTTTTCTTTCTCTTCTTCTCCACTTCTGATAAAAGAGCGATGAAGAGAAGTTCAGTCATTTAGAAACACGCGTGTCACTTCGGTTTTTAGCGTGTCGTCGGCGAATCGCAGATCAGACGCAGAGATGAAGATCGACGAGCGAGTTGTTTCACTGAGAACGAAGCCGACCAACACAAGAAGTCTGACGGCCGTTAAAGATTCCTTCAAGCTCTCACGTTGTTTCTAGAAATATTTACATCGAGAAGAAAATCTCCTTTTGGCATAAACAAAAGAAAGAAAGAAACTCAGCTGCTAAAAGGCCCTCTGCTGTTTCTCTTCTCAGCAACCTGATCTCGAAGCACATTTTACCCACTTCAGCTCCTCCAGGATTAAAAGCCTGAACATTCTCTCATCGCAGCTTTTTATAGCAGCGAAGTGTCGACGCTGCTCCGGAAATCTCCAAAATGAACCCACAGAAATCTGCTCATTAGCTCGGAGAGCGCTGCTTTATGTATCCGGGATAAGAGGTTTAGCCCACTTTACTGGGTTATTGTAGCTCTCAGTCCACTTGTTGGAGAGTTACTGCACAACCTGAACATCACACACACACACACACACACACACACACACACACACACACACACACACACACACACACACACACACACACACACACACACACACACACACACACACACACACACACACACACACACATTCCACTCCCCAATCCTCCTCCTGCTGTTTTTAATTAATAAAAACACTCTCACGGCTTGCTGTCAAATCAAAACAGGATTAACTTCAACAGAGAAGTGTGTGTGTGTGTGTGTGTGTGTGTGTGTGTGTGTGTGTGTGTGTGTGTGTGTGTGTGTGTGTGTGTATGTGTGAGTGTGTGTGTGTGTGTGTGTGTGTGTGTGTGTGTGTGTGTGTGTGTATGTGTGAGTGTGAGTGAGTGAGTGTGTGTTTGAGTGTGTGTGTGTGAGTAAGTGTGTGTGAGTGTGTGTGTGAGTGTGTGTGTGTGTGTGTGTGTGTGTGTGTGAGTGTGTGTGTGTGTGTGTGTGTGTGAGTGTGTGTGCGAGTGTGTGTGTGTGTGTGTGTGTGTGTGTGTGTGTGTGTGTGTGTGTGTGTGTGTGTGTGTGTGTGTGTGTGTGTGTGTGTGTGTGTGTGTGTGTGTGTGTGTGTGTGTGTGTGTGTGTGTGTGTGTGTGTGTGTGTGTGTGTGTGTGAGTATGAGTATGAGTGTGAGTGTGTGTGTGTGTGTGTGTGTGTGTGTGTGTGTGTGTGTGTGAGAGAGTATGAGTATGAGTGTGAGTGTGTGTGTGTGTGTGTGTGTGTGTGTGTGTGTGTGTGTGTGTGTGTGTGTGTGTGTGTGTGTGTGTGTGTGAGTGTGTGTGTGTGTGTGTGTGTGTGTGTGTGTGTGTGTGTGTGTGTGTGTGTGTGTGTGTGTGTGTGTGTGTGTGTGTGTGTGTGTGTGTGTGTGTGTGTGAGAGAGTATGAGTGTGTGTGTGTGTGTGTGTGTGTGTGTGTGTGTGTGTGTGTGTGTGTGTGTGTGTGTGTGTGTGTGTGTGTGTGTGTGTCTGTCAGAAAGTCCCCAAAAGGAAATCAGCCAGACAGGAAGTCAAACGGAAGAAAACAAAGACGATCCAGGCAGTTTTCAAAATAAAACGTGTAACACATCACTACATCACCGTCTCCACCTGCCGTCTGTTCATTCGACCTCCTGCTGCAGACGCTGCATCACCAAATCATCAGGAGGATTAAAGTTGTTTCATGTCTGTAGGCTGAAGCACAACGTTGGAAAATGACGTCAATAACCAGAAAAGGTTCTGAAAAGAAACCGTTTAACAACGTTCACCTGCTAGAAGCACAAACGTTGAAGGAAACGTGACCAAATTAGGACAAACGTCTTGTGAAACGGTCCCGGTCGGATGTGAAGCCGTGCAGAAGACAGAAGACAGTTAAAGAGATGACGAACTGACTGATGCTGACGTCGTCCTGGAAGCAGGAGGCGGTGACGGTGGAAGAAAGACGTGACGAGGAGTCGCTGACAGGATGAGAAAGACCAGGTTCAGGAAAACAGATCAATTAGATTCAGTTGACCGAGGACACGAATTCCTCCCTCGGAGACACTTTTGTTTTATCACCGTAGAGACGGAGGGACGGACAGGACGGAAAGGGAGAGATTAAAACTCCACGTGAGTGAAAGGGCGTGAAACACGGAGAGAGAGAGAGAGACGAAGCTCGGCGTGTTGGACGTCCGGGACGTCCCGGAGACCTCCGACACCGACAAGAGCAGAGACGACGTCCTGAAAGGAAAGAAACATGAAAAGGGGAGTCGACAGACGCTCTGTGGACGTCTTCACTCTTACTTCCTTTATTGACCTTCACTTCCCTCCATTCAGCTTCTTTTTTGTGTGTTTCTCGGATGAATTAGCGAAGAATATCAGTAAATTACAAATAAAGA
This sequence comes from Brachyistius frenatus, assembly GCF_029030835.1. NCBI lineage: Eukaryota > Metazoa > Chordata > Actinopteri > Embiotocidae > Brachyistius > Brachyistius frenatus. Next base: position 223,629 of record NW_027210773.1, on the reverse strand, counting down.
CAGAAAAAGGAAGACGCAAAGTGGAAAAGTAGAAAGTCTTTTGCACTAACAGACAACTGCAGGACGTCCCCGTGGGGGGTGGGGGGGGTTTCTGATAATGAGCCCTGACCTCTGACCTCCGTGACCCCCCTCCCTCCTGATAACATCTCCTAACCGGGTGTTGAGGCCTTTCCAGACCTACAGTTTATCCAGTACAGACTTCTAAAGAGTCCCCTCGACCAGTTTAATTACCCACAATTCACTGCAATATGGGCGTAATGTTGTTGTTTTCCCCCCAAAAAATCAAAAAGAACTTCCTGTGAATGTGGAAAACAAATTCTCTATTAGAACGTTACTGGAATCACGCAGGCAAGAAATGAAATGAAACCACGTCGTGATACAGAAACATGAAGAGTCGATGTCTTTTATTTCGGTCAGCTTCAAACTCGTGTAAAGTTCATAAGGATTTTAGTAATTGGGGGAAAAAAACACAAATAGTTTTTTAAACACCCACGTTGCTTCTTAAAATGGCTTTTCAGACGGTCTGAAACCAAAACGACAGCAGAGAGTCGTTACGAATCATCGGCCGTTATTATCGTCCAATCTTCTTCTTTTTCGAGGCCTTTAAAAATGATTCCCAATAAAAAAAGCCATTGTGCCAAACTGAAGCTCAGACTTCAGTTTATGACCCACTGAAACCTCCACGCAGAAAGAGGAGCTGGATGATCGCAGGTGGAGAAACCTGAGCGGAGTCACCTTTCTGTTGGAGAAACTCCACCCCACTGAAAGAAAGCTCTTCTTTTCAAACATGTTTCCTAAGACTCGGAGACATTGTGCTTCTTTTTAGGGCGGTGACAGAAACCACAGGATCAAATCGCGCAATATACCGTGTTCATAAATAACATCAGGCAGAAGGGACACTCCTTCAGCTCAGTAGTAGCAGGAGTTCATACCGATTAGCTTCCTCCTCTCCTGGTGGATCTGCTGATTGGAGTCAAACCCTGCAAACGTTCGTGTCTTTTACAGCATTAGATGAAACATGGAATCATTAAAGCATAAATAAAGGTCAGAAACATCATGTACCTCCTTATTTTGCACCACAGTGTTGTAGAAACATCTGGAAAGTGAACAAGTCTGTGTTAAAGTCTGAAGCTTCTATGATCCTTTGATTTGCAAGAAACTGCAAAACTATTTCCCCAAAAATCTCAAGTATGTGAAAGTAAAAGCTTCGGGCTCTTCACTCGGAGCCTTTTTTTCAAACTGTTCTCCGATTTCATCTGTCCCTCGTTGTCCTCCTCTTCAGGGCCAGTACTGCGACACCTGCAAACAGGGCGACAGCGACCGCGCCCACCCCATCAGCAACGCCGTCGACGGGACGGAGCGCTGGTGGCAGAGCCCGCCGCTGTCCCGCAGCACAGAGTTCAACGAGGTGAACGTCACCCTGGACCTCGGACAGGTAGGAACCAGAACCAGAACCAGAACTCTGGACTCTCTCCGTCTGTCTTCATCTGAAGGATCTCAGTCTGTCTGCTGCTCTTCTTCTATTGAATGTTTAAGATTGTCAGTCTCTCTGGGAATCTCGATTTGACCCCTTTTGACCCCCTTTCCTCCCCCCTCCTCCTCCAACCACTATAGGGCTTGGAAAGTGTGACCTTTGACCTGCATGCTGGGCCATTAAAGTTTTAATGGCTGTGGTTCCCAACATGTGAGGCTGTCACCATCTCTGATTTGTGTTTTTTACTGAATACTTTGTGTTAAATTGGATCCTTTTTTTTTTTTTTTTTTTTTTTTAAAGAGAGCTCATTGCTTTCTGAACCCGACCCGGTTCTGAGTAGATCGTGGACGGTTCGAACCTCCCCACACGCAGAGATCAGAGGACATAAACGCAGCTGCTCGTAAATGACATAAATACTGTATTTTTTGGGGGCTGGACTGCACCGGTGGGGGCGGAGCTATAAAGCGAGTGTCAGCAGTTTTAGCTGGAATGCCCTGACTTTTCAAAATAAAAGCTCTTCAGTTTCACACAAGGTCCAGTTATATACTAGGTTTTTAGGTCTTTGAGGAGGGGCCGGGGGTCCCAATCAAAGGGATTGTTTTATATTAAAACACTTTATTTGACACTTTTCAAACCCGTTTGCCGCATCGATCGATGCGACATGAAGAAATGCACACAGAACAAATCATTCACATGTGAATGAGTCACTGATGGATTCACACATCTCCATTAATCACAGCTGATTTTTAAAGTAGAAACGAAGCCAAAAGCCTTAAAAGCTCCGTGAGCTCCTCCCGCTTTCTACTTTGCCGTGATGAACTGCTCAAACGTGCCAGATCTGATTCTTCATGTAAAATAAATCTGAGCCCATCAACTAGTTTACTAACTAACCTCGGTGATTTATGATCCTCCGAAACGTCAGCGAACCCGAACAAAGACTCAAACTGAGTCGTTTCGGAGCCGTTGTTCTCGGCATCTCACACACACACACACACACACACACACACACACACACACACACACACACACACACACACACACACACACACACACACACACACACAGGTACACAAACCCTCCGCTGCGCCGAGTTCAGCTTTTTACTGTTTTTGAACGTCGCTCTTGAACAACCTTTTCATGCTCCTGAATGCGCCTCCTTTGTGCCGGGCTCTCCTGCTCGAGTGCCTCCCTCAGCGCAGAGACATTCTCTCTCTGTGTGTGTGTGTGTGTGTGTGTGTGTGTGTGTGTGTGTGTGTGTGTGTGTGTGTGTGTGTGTGTTTCTACTTCCCTCCTCCAGCTTTTTTTCTCTCACTCCTTTCTGTTTGCCGTCTCTTTTTCCTTCTGAGTTGAAGGTCTCAATAGAGAAGGAGGGAGCTGTGACAGTCAGAGTGTGTGTGTGTGTGTGTGTGTGTGTGTGTGTGTGTGTGTGTGTGTGTGTGTGTGTGTGTGTGTGTGTGTGTGTGTGTGTGTGTGTGTGTTAGCTGGTAAAAGCTTTTATGCTGTTTACCTTGTGGCAGTAATAAAAGAATGAATGAGTCATTAAAGAAGACTGGAGCTGTCGGAGCTCCGTGTTCTCGCCGTTCTGACGTTGGCTGGATGACGACAGTCACGGCTTCCTGCACCGACACTTTTAATCAAGCGTTTGATTCACTGCAAAATGAGAGATCAGTTATGACCAATCGGCAACCAACAGTGAGGTCACCCGTCGGTTTGTGAACAGCTGTTATGAAGCATCGGATTCAGGTTTTGTCCGTTGCCATCTTTGATAGTTCGGAGAGGTTTGGAGCAGGAAGTGACCATATTTGGACGAGCTGGGGGAGGAGCCAGCTGGTGGATCTGACCGATCTGATCGGAAACCTGACGATACTACGTCCCGCCCACCGATAGCTGTAACCTGACTGCACCACAGGCCTGTCAATCAAACAGACACGCCCCCAAAAACAGGTGTTCTTGAATCTTCTTTTCTAATGAATGAGGGATTATTTTCAGATGGACCTCCAGAAAACTAAGAAGAAGGAGTGACTTTAGCTAACAACACCGAGATAACTGATGGACACATTTTATTCACTTTGGATTTGATGAGAGAAGTTGAATGGGAGTCTATGGAGCCGGAGGCTTTTTGGAGCCGACCTCTAGTGGCACTCGCTGGTATTGCAGCTGAAGACACTTCTGGATCGGAACCATTTTACAGAAGTCGGTGTCACTGCTGCTGGTGAGCAGAGGGTGTGTGTGTGTGGGGGTGGGAGGGGGGGGGGTCTCTAGTTACCAGGTTGCACTTTTGTCTTGAAAGAATGTAGGTGGACATAAGGCCACAGTGTGTGTGTGTGTGTGTGTGTGTGTGTGTGTGTGTGTGTGTGTGTGTGTGTGTGTGTGTGTGTGTGTGTGAGAGACAGGGTGCAGAGATGGTGTTAAGGCCCAACCTCCCTCCCCCCTCCCCCTCCACCACCTCCTCCTGAATGGTAGAGAGAGAGAGAGGAATGTCAGTTAACCTGTCTGAGCCTGCAGAGGGGAAGGCTCCTTAAACTAACCCAAACTCTCTCTCTTCTCTTTCTCTGTGCTTGTTGAAGTCAAACCTCCATATTAGATTATATGGACAGAAATATGTACACTCATCGTTTTCCTGAGCTCATCAGGGGGCGGCTTCTCCTGGTTTTGGGGCCTTTACTTTTGTTTTTAGAGCATCGGTTCTCAAACTGCTGGGTTGAGGTGGAAGATGTCGACTGTTCGTTTTGAAGTCTTCCTGTGCTTTTATTTTGAAAGAAGTTCATTTTCCAAGACATGCAGGAGCTGTTTGCGTGAAGGCACTTTTTCTTTGTGAAATAAATTGTAGTGGCTCAAAAATATCAATCAGTATATAGTATCATTATATCAGAGCGTCACCCACCCACTGCTCAGTTCATACATTTCACTAAAATCTGAAGTTTTTTTACGGGATATGTTTATTAATGAGTTTTACACATTTCTACATCTCATCATTGTCAGATTAAAACTTTTAATTTCTTCCAATTTCTTCATATTCTCCTTTCTTTCTTGTCTTTAAGGAGCATCAGGTCTCACACCTCCTCCTCCTCCTCCTCCTCCTCCTCCTCCTATCTTTTACCGATAGCTTCCAGCCCAATATAGACCCTTTTTATCTGGTCTACTTCTCTCTCTTCTTTCTTCTGTTATCTTCTGCTCCTGAGTCGCCTCCTTGTCTGCTGGTTTCTCCTCTTCTTCGAGTCCCTCCATCTCCTTCACGTCTTCATCTTTCCTACTTTAGCTGTTTCCCTTATTTCCTCTTGTGCAGATCGTTTTGCTCTGCAGGTTTTGAGATATCCATCTGTGGGGTTTTCTATTACACAGCGGAGGTGAACGGAGTTTTTCCTTTTCATGCAATCGTGGCATCCAAGAATGACTTTGGAAAAAAAATAAAAAATGTCACTCTGGAATATCCAAGGAAACAGAAACTCGCCGAGCTCAGTGTCAACAATTTATATTAGAGCTACTTTCTGCCGAAGAAGTAATCCCTGTAAAAAGCTACGTGTAGACTGTCCAGGTTTTCTTTTTTTTGGTATTTAAATAAATAAATGTTTCCGATCCAGAAGTGTCTTCAGCTGCAATACCAGCGAGTGCCACTAGAGGTCGGCTCCAAAAAGCCTCCGGCTCCATAGACTCCCATTCAACTTCTCTCATCAAATCCAAAGTGAATAAAATGTGTCCATCAGTTCTCTCGGTGTTGTTAGCTAAAGTCACTCCTTCTTCTTAGTTTTCTGGAGGTCCATCTGAAAATAATCCCTCATTCATTAGAAAAGAAGATTCAAGAAGACCTGTTTTTGGGGGCGTGTCTGTTTGATTGACAGGTCTGTGGTGCAGTCAGGTCAGATAAATGTAGTGTGGTTAAAAAGTAGAACAGAAAATGGAAATATACCTCATTCTTCATGTCTATAGGAGATGAATCTATAATCTGTTCCTGCGAAGGAGGAACATGAGGTCATTCCAGATCCAACACAATCTTCCCTTGTCGTAGTCTGTGTGGTCTGAGGGTGATGTTACATTAGTGTGTGCTCACTCTGTGCACAGGTGTGTGTGTGTGTGTGACTGTGTGTGTGTGTGTGTGTGTGTGTGTGTGTGTGTGTGTGTGTGTGTGTGTGTGTGTGTGTGTGTGTGTGTTTACGGTTTCATTCTTCAGATGTGTGGTCGTAGAAGAAGTGTTGTTACAGGTACAGAAGGAGGGGTGGAAAAAAAGTAGGAGACCAATAAATGAGGAGGAGGAAGAGGAAGGAGGAGTTTTTCTTAGTGGAGAAGAAAACAGAGGTGAAGAAGACGAAGGAGGATGAGGACATGGAAAGAGGAGGAGATGACAGAGAGGATGCTCGTCTGTTTCAGCAGGCTATTATTAGGGTGTTGTGTGTGTGTGTGTGACTGTGTGTGTGTGTGTGTGTGTGTGTGTGTGTGTGTGTATGTGTGTGTGTGTGTGTGTGTATGTGTGTGTGTGTGTGTGTGTGTGTGTGTGTGTGTGTGTGTGTGTGTGTGTGTGTGTGTGTGTGTGTGTGTGTGTGTGTGTGTGTGTGTGTGTGTGTGTGTGTGTGTGTGTGTGTGTGTGTGTGTGTGTGTGTGTGTGTGTGTGTGTGTGTGTGTGTGTGTGTACATGTTCTTCAGGTGAGGTCTTTTTTTTAATGAAAGCTGTCATCATCTTCAACCTGGAGTTCTGCAGTTACTTCAAGGGTCATTTCACTCAAATGAAAGAAGGGAAAGCAGCTCAGAACTCAGATTTTTGATTTTATTTATCAACTTTTTAATTTTATTACTTTCACCTCTTTCCTTTTGTTTTGTTTTGTCCCATCAACAGCAAAAATGAAATCAAAACAGTTTCGGTATAAAAGAAACGAAATCAGATCACGATAAGAGATTTGAAAAAGAAATATAAAACCGTCACGCACACTGTTTCCTGGTGTGTTGGCTGCAGGACAAACACACACACACACACACACACACACACACACACACACACACACACACACACACACACACACACACACACACACACACACACACACACACACACACACACACACACACACAGTGAGGTCGCTCCATTGTTCACCATGAAGCTCGCGCGGTGCCGACGGCCTCTGATTGAATTCTTCCTGCCATTGATGTGGTTTTAGCGTCACAGTTATCTCTAAAGTGGCAGCAAGCGAGTTCGTGAGAGGGTTTTTGTTTTTTTAACATCTGGAAAATCCCGACCGTTTCTGACACGCTCAAAAGGGATAGAGTATTTTAGTTTAAAAAAATAAATCAGTGTGGAGGGATGGTTAATATTTCATCACAGGTCCACGTCAGCAGCGTCTGACAATATTTTAATAACCAGTGTAGTTTAAAGTCAGAGTGTTTGAAGATCTGAAGCGTGTCGTTCAACAGAGACGATGAAAACAAACATTTGAGATGTATTCATTGACTTGTGACATCAGCTTGAAACTGTCAAAAGTTATAAAGTATTATTTCAAATTAAAAGCATTTTATTCAACAGAAACTCCTCATTTCGTAAAAAAAATTAAATAAAAAGGCTTTTATTGTGAAACATGTCGCAGGAACGGGTTGAACTCAATAACCCAAAACACCCGTTGGAAATAACTGAATCCTCTTGTTAACTTTATTCATCTGAAAGCAACAGATGTGGTGAAGCGGCATCAGGAGAGTTGAGTCCAACAAACAGACAGTTTACACTGATTTAAAAAAAACAACGTGTTGAATCTTCAGTCGCTGAGCGGATTATTTCTGTGTTGATTACAATCAGTCTCCTTCTGCCAAATCCTGTATTTATGAGTGTCGAGCATGAGAACATGAGAACCACACAGAGCGTGTGTGTGTGTGTGTGTGTGTGTGTGTGTGTGTGTGTGTGTGTGTGTGTGTGTGTGTGTGTGTGTGGTTTTGGCCCTGAACAGACAGTTCCAGTTGTTTTAATCTTCACACACTTCCTCAGGTGTGACGTCTGTGTGTGTGTGTGTGTGTGTGTGTGTGTGTGTGTGTGTGTGTGTGTGTGTGTGTGTGTGTGTGTGTGTGTGTGTGTGTGTGTGTGTGTGTGTGTGTGTGTGTGTGTGTGTGTGTGAGTGTGTGTGTGTCCCGTTATACAACATCCAGTCGAGCCGACGGATCCTTGAAAGTGTTTGAAGATATGATCTGTAGGTTTTTTGTCGCTCACATCGTTAATCAGCGACTCCATCCTCCTCTCTTCGCTCGGCTCAACTATTCCTGTTTGTCTCGACGTCTTCTCGCCACAAAGACTCTTCTGTGCAGAGTTCGACAGAGATGATGGAAAGAAGATGGATGAGATTAAGATGGATGAGATGGACATCAAACGTGTCGCTCTCATTCTTGTCACTTCTTTTCTGTTTTTTTCTTAATAATCTCCAAAACGCAGCGTTAGCTACTCGTCATTAAAATATCTCAGAAACTTGGATCACTTGAGACGGAAAAATAATTGTCACCTGTTTTGGTAATTGACTCAATTCATTCTTTATTTTTTTTATGAATTCCTCTCGTTGTAATCAACAACTCTTCTTTACACATTCGATCACTGAAAAGGAGGCGGAAGAGAAGAAACTAGTTTCAGCTTCATAAACGGGAGAAATGAAGCTGTTTTGAATATTTTGGGCTTTTGGGGCCATTTGGGACGATAGAAGAAGGAATTTAAAGACGTTACTGTGATTGGGTTTTTTGCACTATTTTCTTTGACATTTTGTTTTTGTAGATTAATAAAAAAAACAAATCTACAAATCACATCAGAAAAATACAAACATGAAAACTGCACAATTAATCTGTAGAAATCTTTTTCTGTTCGAGCAGACTGAGCTGCTGAAACTTGAAACACGGAACATTAAAGTTGTCTTCAGCTCAATCATCAAATGTGCTTCTCAAATGAGAAATGTTTCATTTTCTTCGCCTTCACTTCGGCTTTCTGCCAATTTGTCGCCGTCAGTCAGCGTAAGACTTCCTTTGGAAAGATTCCTTCCATTTTATTCTCGTCCAATGAGCTGAAAGGTGGTGAAACCTGCGGGTGTTGACCCTCAGTGGGGTCAGCGGTGCGAGTGTCACTATGACGTCACCTGAAGCCTCATAATAAATGTAGGAATTCATTTCCCATTTCTCCTTCCAGTGTGAACTCGTCTGCTTCGTAGATGATTTCTGTCATCAGGATCATTCATTCTTGGTTGTGATGTTTTCCACCATGATTCAGTTCACCGCACATTTCAGTCACGTTCAGGTCCAACAGTCGCTCTCATTCATCCCCTCCGTCCTCCATACGCTCACAGCGGCCGTCATCTTCCTGCCCCCCCCCCCGCCCCGCCCCCTCCCCCTCATGTCACTCAGGGGTTAAACGTTGCCTCACACAAACGCTGACACACAGTTGGCATTTTTCTGTCATTCACTGTGTGTACTGGGCAGGAAAATGAGCCGAGGGCGGGGAAACGAGTGGCGGAGCGAGCTGACCTTAATAGGAGGGATTCAGGGACAGAAAGAGGAACAAACGGTAAACGTTGAGGTCACGTTTGAAGCGGAATAAAGGAGGATGGAGGGATGAGTGGGAGTCTGAAATAGTTGGCTGCTGGTTTATTTCTGTCTATCGATGCCGTCGGTGGTGTTGTTGATGGCAGGTTAACTCACCTTCACTTCTGGCTTCAGTTTGGGGTTTTAACAAATCAGCATCATAGTTTGTTGAAGTTCAGTACAGATCTGAGCGAGAGGAACATAATTCATAACGTCTGACAAAACACATGGACGACACGGTTTCATGTCTCGTGACCAAAGCGGTTCTTAGAGCGATTTATAATTACATTTTTTTTTAATTTTTTTTAATCAAATTTAGTTTAAACTTAATTTTAGTGGCATGAAGTTGCCTTAAGTGCAAACAAAAGGGAGGAGGAGGAGGAGGAAGAGGAGTCCAGCTATGATTGACAGAAATAGATAAGAATTGATTGACTTGTCAAATGCAATGCTGTGTGTGACCGAACGAACTCTTTTATATCCAGTTTATGATTACAGCCTTTTTTGTATGATTTTACATCTGATATGTTTGATATGTGGACTGTTTTATAGTCTAAACGATTAAATAATTAATAAAAAAAATAAGCCCCAGCTGGGTTCTCCCTGGTTTCTGGAGGCTCGAGGTGCTTTGGTAGAAGTACGTTGTGGTTATAAGGACCAAATATCGGTGAAACAAAGCTGTGAAAAGTGTTAAAGGCAGAAGAACTTTGAACGAGCCTCCTGCGATCCGGTCGGGACACGTCGGGCCTCGACCCCGAGCAGCCAATCAGCTGCTGCCTCCATTGTCTCGCCCTGTTTGCTCGCCCTCACCAACCTCCTTTTGCCGCGGCCCTCGGCCTGCAGAGCTCCTCAATGGGCTCTTTTATCACACCATTGTGTCCGTCAGAGTGTTTGGTCCATTCAGACGGCCGGCGGGCAAACAAACACGGAGGAATCAGCCGGTTGTGAACGGCTGCCGGAGCGTTTCAGATCCTTCAGAGGAAACGGGACTCAACGGGAAATTCATTAGAGGAGATTAGATCGGTTAATTGGTCGTTTGAGGAGCAAACAAACAGCATTTATTCTTCCTTCATTGAGTTCCTTAATCTGCAATTACAAAACAGAAAAGTCCTCCTGAAGGAGTCGTTACGGTTTTTGTGTTCAGGCGACACAAAAGTCTTCAGATGTTTCTTCTGTTCGAAGTCTGTCGACACGATCTGAGAGTGAAAGATCAGTTCGGCCTGAACGACCTTCACACAAACACACTTCTTACTTCAAGATAAAAGAAACTGTGAATTGTTGGTTTGACGTTTGAAGAGATTTCTGTGAAAGAGTCCAAAATTAGAAACAAAGATACACATAAAAATGAAGTAAAAAAGGAACAGACTAAAACTGATGATGCAACAGCGTTTCCCATCGGTGGAGGGTTTAAGTGTGAGTGTTGTGTATACAGGGACTCATGCGGTTCAGAGAGGGGGAGGGGCCTAATCACAGGTGAAGGAGAGCGAGGGCACATCGGCCACTTCTTCATAGATTGGGTCGATTGTGTTTTTTCTGAAATTAAAAGGTTAATTAATAAATAAAATGATGAGTGACTATTGTCTGAATCTGAATGGTGAAACACTGCAGAGGAAGATGAGGCTCTTAAAATGTTCTCATCTGTTTTAAATGAATGTGAATTTCAGCCTCCGTCATCATCAGATCGGTGAGGAAGTGTGTGTGTGTGTGTGTGTGTGTGTGTGTGTGTGTGTGTGTGTGTGTGTGTGTGTGTGTGTGTGTGTGTGTGTGTGTGTGTGTGTGTGTGTGTGTGTGTGTGTGTGCAGCTTCCTTAAGACAAAAACCCAAACAGAAAAACACGTTGTGTGCCAGCCTCCCCCCCCACCCTCCCCCACCCTCCCCCGAAGGACACAAGTGACTTTGAGTCTTCTTCTTCCCGTCAGACCGAGAATAGCCGGACGCTAATGTCTGTTGTCTGTCCCACAATGAGCTCCTTCAGTGGGACAGAACGACGTCAGACGAGGACGGATTTATTATTTACTGTAAAAACCCCGATGACTTATTTCACATTTAAGCCTGATTTTAGATTGAACTCAGATCTTCTAAACCAGGATTGTTCCTTTTTTATTTTTTTTCATTTTGTTAAAACTCAAGCAGAAAGCTTTGCATCTTATTATTTTTCCACCTTTCCATCTTTCTCTGCTGCTGATTTCTTCAATACTTTTGCACATTGTTTTTTTTCTTTTTACTTCCTGATTTTGATCATTTCTTTCTTGATTTTTGAGCTTCTAGCAGCTGAACGTTGTTCTATTGTGTCTGTTTTCTGTTTGTTGTTATTTCCTACTTTGTGCTCTCGTCCACAGACATATTTAATACAGTTTGCTGTGTTTTAGTCATTAAAAAAACATTCATCCATCTAATTATTTTTGTAACATGCATTTCTCGTCCTCCTTAAAAGACCGCGGGGTGGACTCGTCTTCAAATGTACGTACGTTGAGATCTGGAGTTTAATCTGAATAAAGACTCGTATTTCATTCAAAGATAAATTCACAGATCCGTTTATTTTCTCTTTCTGCCGTTCTCGTCTTATTTCTCTTTTTTAAAAGTTGCTTCTGAAAGTCTCGAGCGTCGTTCACCGTGAAAACTGTCAACTGTCCGTCAAGTTATCCGTTTCCATATTTCACTTATCGGTGTTTTCCGTGAACGGAGGAGGAAAGGCAGGAACGCAAACAATAAAATGTGAAGCAAGAAGGAGGAAGAGGAAACGGAGGGACAAAGAGAGGTTTGCTCTCCGTAATGTGACAGTAAATATTGGTTTGTTCTGGGCTGTTTGAGTTTCCCCTCATCTGAGCTGGTGACTGAAGTGTGTGTGTGTGTGTGTGTGTGTGTGTGTGTGTGTGTGTGTGTGTGTGTGTGTGTGTGTGTGTGTGTGTGTGTGTGTGTGTGTGTGTGTGTGTGTGTGTGTGTGTGTGTGTGTGTGTGTGTGTGTGTGTGTGTGTGTGTGTGTGTGTGTGTGTGTGTGTGTGTGTGTGTGTGTGTGTGTGTGTGTGTGTGTGTGTGTGTGTGTGTGTGTGTGTGTGTGTGTGTGTGTGTGTGTGTGTGTGTGTGTGTGTGTGTGTGTTAAAAGGACGATTTTAGGTCAATACGTTCATCTTTTATATATTGTTTTACAGATGTGAAGTTACTCCGTTCAGGTATCACATATTTTCAGGGATTTATTTTGAATCCAAACTTTCAGCTTCTGCTTGAGATCTCTGGGATGTTTTCTCAAGTACGTGTTTGTTTGTTTTTTGGTTAGCGGAGTTTGACTCAACCTAAATAAGTTGGTTTCTGTCTTTTTAGGGTTGTTAGATATTGACTTTCATTTGTCTGTTTATATCAGCTTGTTCAGATAAATGAGAAGAGGAAGTTTTGTCAGCCACGTTTCCACATTTCTGACCAAAGAAAGAAATTGAAATTATACAGCAGCTCATGGAAGGTTAAAACAATATGAAGTGTTTCCCACACATGGACTTACTCAGGCATATTGTTGAACACAATCTCCAAAATCTTCTGTGTGTGTGTGTGTGTGTGTGTGTGTGTGTGTGTGTGTGTGTGTGTGTGTGTGTCTGTCCACCTCAGCATGCAGTCACAGTGTTAATGAAGCTTAGTCACAGTTCACGCCCGCGACGGACCGCTTCGTGGAGCAAAGTCCCCGTTTTAAAACCCCATCGTGCTCCGTAACCATGGCGATGACCTGAAAGAGACGGAGGGTGGGGGAGTCGAGTGTGTGTTGTCGAGTGTGTTCTCGTCGTCTCCGAGCACTTTTCCGAGACATTTGTACTGACGGACACGGAGGAGGTGATTGAGCTGCACCAACTGTGTCCGGTTCCCTTGAAGACAACAGCTGGGGAGCCTGAGCGCCCCCCCCCCCCCCCCCCACACACACACACACACACACACACACACACACACACACACACACACACACACACACACACACACACACACACACACACACACACACACACACACACACACACACACACACACACACACACACACACACACACACACACACACACACACACACACACACACAGACAGACAGACAGACAGACAGACAGACAGACACACACACACACACATACACACACACACACACACACACACACACACACACACACACACACACACACACACACACACACACACACACACACACACACACACACACCCCGTCCCCATTAACTTACACTGAAAGGCATGCTGGGAATATGTGTCCTGCTGTCGGTTTGAAGGCGCCGAGACGTTCCTGATGACGTCTGGATGTAGAAACACGAGTCGGCTGGTTTTTCATCATAAATCCACAAACATGAAGTTTCAACGTTTTCCAAAGAAAAGAAAAACTCAAACTAAAGAATATGAAAGTTCACATGGAAGCAGGAAGTTATCTGAAGGCTCCGGTTCATCACAAGTGTGTGTGTGTGTGTGTGTGTGTGTGTGTGTGTGTGTGTGTGTGTGTGTGTGTGTGTGTGTGTGTGTGTGTGTGTGTGTGTGTGTGTAGTAAGTTTTACCTTGATGAACGTCTACAAACTCCTCTTCTATCACGCTTGTCTTCCAGACAACCTGTCCTCCCCTCTTCCCTCTTATCCCTCTTCCTCCTCCTCCTCCTCCTCCTGTTCTTCACTAATTAGGAATTGGACCCAGCTGTCTGTTATAATAAGTGATGGATGCAGCACATGAAAGGAGGAGTGGATCAGGGTCGTGGACAAGGTCGAGGTCACGGCAGAGGAAGCCTCCCTTCCTCCCTCTGTCCATCCTCCCTCTGTCCATCCTCTCTCCGTCCTTCCTCCCTCCGTCCTTCCTTCCCCCCGTCCTTCCTTCCTTCAACCCTCCATCCGTCCTTCCTTCCTCCGTCCATCCTTCCTTCCTTCCTTCCTCCTTCCTTCCTTCTTCCCTCCGTCCTTCCTTCCTCCGTCCATCCTTCCTCCCTCCGTCCTTCCTTCCTCCGTCCATCCTTCTTCCCTCCGTCCTTCCCTCCTCCCTCCGTCCTTCCTTCCTCCCTCCGTCCTTCCTTCCTCCCTTCCTCTGTCAGTGTGAATGTTGACGTTATCTTATCATACAGACATTTAAAAAAAAATCTTTCACAAATTGGGGTCGAGTCTCTTTCTGTTTATTTTGTGGCTTTTTCACCCTCATGAGGTTTTTATGAAATATGAATGAATAATCTTTCCTAAAGGGAAATACTGCACCGTCAGAGATGGTAATAATTAAAGGAGATGAGGATAATTCCTGTTAAATCCTGCGCCAGGAATCACAATGTTTGTATTCCTGCTTGTTTTTCAGGATCTTACTAATTATTATAATCAATAATAGTAATAAACTTTGTTGAGCAACTTTTATACGTCGTTGATCAGTTGGTTTTTGAGCGTAACGCGACTCCAAACTAAAGTTTTAACCATCAAACAACAATTTAAAGAATCAGAATCAGATTTTATTGGACAAGTGAGTTATGAAAAAACAGATGAACACACACACACACACACACACACACACACACACACACACACACACACACACACACACACACACACACACACACACACACACACACACACACACACACGGTGCAGGAGTTTCCACATCCTGAGGGGATGTCGACCTGTCAGACCTCTCCTCCTCTTCATCTGGGAGAAGACCTCAACCTTCAGGATCTCCTCCTCTTCCTCTCCTCCTCTTCCTCTCCTCCTCTTCATCTCCTCCTCTTCATCTCCTCCTCTTCCTCTCCTCCTCTTCCTCTCCTCCTCTTCATCTCCTCCTCTTCCTCTCCTCCTCTTCCTCTCCTCATCTCCTCCTCTTCATCTCCTCCTCTTCCTCTCCTCCTCTTCCTCTCCTCCTCTTCCTCTCCTCCTCTTCATCTCCTCCTCTTCCTCTCCTCCTCTTCCTCTCCTCCTCTTCATCTCCTCCTCTTCATCTCCTCCTCTTCATCCCTGCCTTCTCTACACTCCCAGCGTATTTCTGTCTCGTCGACCTGCTCTCTCTTTTTTCTGTCACATCAGAAATGTGTGATCATCTCCTTCAGTTTTAATCACTTCAACGAATCATCTGCTTCTTTACTTTGGATCAAATTTCTGCACCAGAAAACGAGATTGTTTCACCTAAAATGTTAAAAAGTAGTAAAATCATCTGAACTTTAATGCTTGGAAAACTATAGCACCAAATGTATTTCACAAATATGAACATTTGTAAATCATTTTTCTTCAATGTAGACAGTTCTTCTGGCATGATTATAGAAATACTTTGAATTATGTTTATAATTATTATCAGAAAGGTGAAAATGATGAAACATGAACTTTGCTTTTAATTTGTGATGTTTTGTGTTGAAGCTGAAGTTACAGAACAAAATCTAACATGGTCTAAAATCAGGAGCATTTTTGGACCCTTTCCTTCCCTCCCTCCTTTCCTTCCCTCCCTCCTTTCCTTCCCTCCCTCCTTTCCTTCTTTCCCTCCTTTCCTTCCTCGTCTGTTGTGATATCAGTTCTGAGACGAGGCCTCGGTCTGTTTCCATGATGGAGGTCACCTCCTTTATCTCCTCTTCCTATCTTCTTCACCTCCTGCTCTTCGTCACCGTTCATCTGCGTCTTCTCTTTCTGACTGACGAAGTTTCCCACAAACCCAGGAAGTCTGAACTTCAGCGGGACGCTCGAGTTAACCAGGAAAGATCCTGCAGCGACAGCATTTCTCCACCCGTCTTCTCTGTTTCTGCCCCGACATGTTTGTGTCGTTAGTTTTTTCCGGAGCTTTTAACACCAGCGAGGACGATGGAAGTGATCTGTGCATTTCTGGCGTGTTGAGGCCGGGACGTATAGTCCGGGATCCGGGCGCCGCCTCCGGGCGGTGAAACGCCACCTGGAACGCCGTGAGGAGGTCGGGGATACGAAGGTGGTGTTTACTGGGGAAGGTGGAGGCGGTTATTACGTCCGGCTCCCGCTCCGGTCGCCAGGACAACCGCTGAACTCTCAGACTGCTCGTCGTGTTTTGAAGTTGAAGAATTTTGAGTTTGCAGCCTTTTGTTTTCTTTTTCTGCACTCGATCATTTGAAGGTTCTCAGGTCAGTGATCTGCAGGCTCACTTTGACATGAACACCTCCCCGACCCGTCCCGTCCCGACCCGACCCGTCCCGACCCGTCCCGACCCGTCCCGTCCCGTCCCGTCCCGACCCGTCCCGTCCCGACCCGACCCGACCCGTCCCGTCCCGACCCGTCCCGACCCGACCCGTCCCGACCCGACCCGACCCGACCCGTCCCGTCCCGACCCGACCCGACCCGTCCCGACCCGACCCGACCCGACCCGTCCCGTCCCGACCCGTCCCGTCCCGTCCCGTCCCGACCCGACCCGACCCGTCCCGTCCCGACCCGTCCCGACCCGAGGCTGCTTTAAACCCACTTCAGCCTTATCTCCAATCTTTTCAGAGCTATCTTTGTGCATTTATGTCCGTCAGGACTTACCTAATGGGGACGAAGCAGCAGCTGCACCGGGCAGATTGTACAAGTTTCCTTTCCTTTTGTTGAAATAGTTCAGTGTGAAGACAGGAAGTGTGTGGAGAGCGAGCAGAGCTGCATCGAAGGCCTCCGGTCGGCCGGGAATCGAACCGAAGGCTCATCTGAGGGAAGTTTCATGTTAAAAAAAAATCAAAGCACAACTCTTATTTACAAGTTTAATGAGCAAAAAGGAGAAGAATCGCAATATTTTGTCAGTCAGAACATTAACAACAGAAAAACATAGACGCTCTGTTTAATTACGGTTAATTACAACCTGTACTTACAACAACAGGAGAATGTAAAGAATAAATCAGATCCTTCAACACGAGGATGAGCTGCTGTAAAAAACACCCAATCTTTATGCTAATGTGCATTTGGAAGAAAACCGGGAGCTTCGATCGACACATTTAAAAAGAGGCGAAACCTGAAACTGACAGAAAAACATGGCGGGTGAAACCTGAGAGGAGCTCTGAGGAGGTTTTATTTTCCTCCCGCAGGAATCTACAGAATTAGAAAGAGTTTCCTGAACTCCTGCAGAGAAAGAGTTCAATTTATCGTACGGTACAAATCATACAGTTCCTTTATATAAATATAAAATATATATATATATATATATATATACTTCCTCCGCTAATGATCTCAGATCTCATCGGATCGACTGTACGTCACATCACATGACACTTTTTCACCCAAAAGGTGGATTTATTTATTTATTTTATACTTTTTCAACAAACAAAGAAATTCTATTTTTATTCTATTTTTATTGTGCGCGTATTTAAAATTTTTAAACAGCGGCATGAATAAAGTTTCATCTCATCTTATGATATTCACGTAAAGATCTAAACTTCTAAAACCTCAGAAACAATCAATAAAACTGACTGAGCTCCGTCGCAGAACGTTGATAACGTCCCTTTTTTTTTTAGAGCGCTTCACTTTATTGTTTTTTGCTGATGAAGACGTTCACATTTAGAAAAAGGATGAAGAGGTTACAGATTCATGTTGGAGGAGGATTTAGGAAAAAGAAGCACGAGAGAGACGCTGAGATTGACTTGGTATGTGAGGAATGACGCACACACACACACACACACACACACACACACACACACACACACACACACACACACACACACACACACACACACACACACACACACACACACACACACACACACACACACACACACACACACACACACACACACACACACACACACACAGCAGTTGTCATCTCTCCAGGGAGTTCCATCGATACACTGTACAAGGAGTAAATCAACTTTACAATGCTTCTGCTGTGTGTGTGTGTGTGTGTGTGTGTGTGTGTGTGTGTGTGTGTGTGTGTGTGTGTGTGTGTGTGTGTGTGTGTGTGTGTGTGTGTGTGTGTGTGTGTGTGTGTGTGTGTGTGTGTGTGTGTGTGTGTGTGTGTGTGTGTGTGTGTGTGTGTGTGTGTGTGTGTGTGTGTGTGTGTGTGTGTGTGTGTGTGTGTGTGTGTGTGTGTGTGTGTGTGTGTGTGTGTGTGTGTGACCAGCAGCTGCTCTTCAGTCTGGCTCCACTGAATCAGTCTCACGCTGACTGACAGATAAGTGACAGATAATAAGGAGAGTCAGTGGAAACAGTGAATGAACAGGAGGACGCTGTTATTAAGGAATTATATTTCACTTCATCACTCACTCGCATCATATTTAAAGGAGGTTATTATCAGCTTAATTAATGTTGGAGAGATTTAAAATGAGACTTTAATGATATTAGAATCTGATGGATGAAGTTCATATTTATGTTGTTTTAACTGTAATCATGTCCTCCAGACTTTGTCCTTTTTGATTTGATTTGACCCAAGTTTGGGGAAAAAAATAGTTAATTTTATTAAGATAAATCTTAATGTCAAAGATTTATCAGATAGTTGCTGTAGAGACGGACAGGAAGTCGAACCGGAGGACTTTTGTTCTCTTTATACCTTCATTTTAGTTATTTCTAAGTATTTTTCTGCAAAATAAACTTTCTAAACAGGTTAAATAGGAAACATTGAGGATTGTAGATGCCCTGAAATAATCTAATCTCTGGGCATGTTGAAAAACTCTTTCTAAATAAGTTAGGAAGTACTGTTGAAACCATATCTCACAATTAAAATACCAACTTCATCCTCGACTGGGGGAATTCAACGAAAACCAAACAGCAGCATGACTTCTCTGAACCTGTCAGATAAAAGTCGCCGGAGGAAATCCTTCCTGATAAAAACCCATCGGGACGGTGAACAACATGGAGGAGCTGAAAGGCCCTTTAAATCTCTGCCACGCTGACAGACGCAGCTGCAGCCTTTTACAAGACGGCCATTATTCCCTGTTCCTCTCCACCTCTGGACACACACACACACACACACACACACACACACACACACACACACACACACACACACACACACACACACACACACACACACACACACACACACACACACACACACACACACACACACACACACACACACACACACACACACACACACACACACACACACACACACACACACACACACACAGAGAGACACACACACACACACACACACACACACACACACACACACACACACACACACACACACACACACACACACACACACACACACACACACACACACACACACACACACAGTACACACACACACACACACACACACACACACACACACACACACACACACACACACAGTACACACACACACACACACACAGTACACACACACACACACACACACAGTACACACTCTTCGTGTGTGCAGTTCTGCCCAGACTGACCTTTTTCTGGAGGTCATTTGGGTCCGACTGACTCTTTCTTTCTCTTTCTCAGTCAGTTCCTTCTTTCTGTTGCAATTTATTTATATTCATGAATTAATTTCAGTCATTATTATCATAATTGGGGTCATTTTCTGCTTAAATAACTCTAATTTCTTGACAGCTTTTTATTTTAAGGCCAAAGAAAACTTGCTCAGACTTTGGTGGAGTTCAGCCAGTTGATCTTTTTCATCTTTTAACACTGAAACCAGTTGACGTCCGATTTCTTTGTTTTTTGTTACATTCCCAATGTTCATTTAAGTTGTGTGGAAATAAATTGAGCAGAAGTGAATGTGATCTGTATGTGCGTCAGCTGCAGCGTTCTTTCCATTAAACCGTTGAGATCCAACCAGGTGACGCGTTACTCCATCCGTCCTCCGTTATCACTCCGTTATTAGTGTTTGTGCACGTCGAAGCGTCCGTCCCTTTGTTGTGTGTGTCTCCTGTCTTATCGCCATGATTACCTGAGGCACCGGGAATGTGTACAATTATTAAATCAACGAGGGGGCCGCACGCACACACACACACACGCACGCACACACACACACACACACACACACACACACACACACACACACACACACACACACACACACACACACACACACACACACACACACACACACACACCTGCATTCCTCAGACGTATGGACACACATTCACATCCATACATTCAAACTGCGTCCACTAGCAAGTAGTTCAGTATGAATTAAAAAAAGCTTTTTAATTTTCACGTCATCATTTTTTAAAAACATTTGTATACTTCTTGATGTATCTGGAAATTTACCAAAAAGTCACACTGTTAATGAGGAAATATGTTTTAGTAGAGTGGAGTTGTTTCAGGTTCTGGAGTCCTTTTATGAGACGGGTATCTGTAGGTGTTTAAAAGTCTTTAAAGATTTTATTTTCACCCAAAATAACATTTACAGATGATGTCTGTGATTTTTTTTTTTGCAAAGAAAAATTCCTGGAATTTGTCTAAACATAAATTTATTTATTGTTTTAATGGTTAATCCAACAATTTTTCTACCCTTCACCAGAGTCCAGGCTGTTTTAATGATTAACTTAATGCCCTAAATCTGACAGTTTGGTGATAAACAACTAAAAGATACTTTAGTATTATACTTTTGAACCTGTTGCTGGCTGCCGGTTACCGCGGTAACCGTGGTTTGATTGATAGGTCTGCCGGCAATTCGGCAGAGGCTGACCTGGGAGGCCGCCGCTAATCCATAAATCCTGCAGAGGTGTGTGTGCACGAGTCGGGGTGGAGGGGGGAAAGAGGGTCAGCAAAACCTTTTGTTGTGTGTGTGTGTGTGTGTGTGTGTGTGTGTGTGTGTGTGTGTGTGTGTGTGTGTGTGTGTGTGTGTGTGTGTCCGTCCCACAGAGAGATGGAGACAGACGGCTCAGAGCCGATTTCATCACATTTTAAAAATCCGAGTACAGAACTTTTGTGTGGCCAGGTGCGATGTGCGGTAGCCACGGCAACCAGAGGAAACTTTTTGCTCGTGTTGGACTTACTAGACTTTGAGATTCTAAAAGTGATGAGTGATCAATCAGTGACCAAATATCGGAAATGTTTCGTGAACAGAAAAGGTTTCGCCCTGTGGAGCACGACAAGGAACCGTTGGTCCGTTCCAACCTGCTGCCGGGTTTCTCTTCGCTCCAGGTGTCGGATGACGAACAACGACTTGTGTTTTCTGTTAGAAAGCTCGTCTGGTTTCAAAGGATCTGAACTTTCAGGTTCCAGGTCAGATCTTCAGCCTGCAGTCGGAGGAATGCTCCCGGATTCTTCTTTCAATATCTTCACCCCCCGGAGGGATGTGCCGAGGCCTCGCTCATCTCGGTGGAGGGAAAACATCCTTTAAAACCTTTCAATATTTCTCAGCTTTACGATAAATGGGACAGAAATGTGAACAAAATCCAAACGTTGACTTGATTTTCTTCAATGATTTTCACAAACAGAGCGAGATACCGACGCTTTCATGACACCGACTCACCGGTCGGGTTGGAAGAACGATAATCTTCGGCTTTCGGAGGGAAAATGAATATTTTGCGTTGCATGAATGCTGCAAAATTCACGTCACAACCTGAGAGTGTGTGATTAATTACAACCTCCGGCTTCGTTTAAATCAACACGTACTCACCCTGAACTGTCAACACACACACACACACACACACACACACACACACACACACACACACACACACACACACACACACACACACACACACACACACACACACACACACACACACACACACACACACACACACACACACACACACACACACACACACACACACACACACACACACACACACACACACACACACACACACACACACACACACACACACACACACACACACACACACACACACACACACACACACACACACACACACACACACACACACACACACACACACACACACACACACACACACACACACACACACACACACACACACACACACACACACACACACACACACACACACACACACACACACACACACACACACACACACACACACACACACACACACACACACACACACACACACACACACACACACACACACACACACACACACACACACACACACACACACACACACACACACACACACACACACACACACACACACACACACACACACACACACACACACACACCACACACACACACACACACACACACACACACGCAGCGGAGGTGACGGATCCCTTATGATGCTGTCATGGTGTTATTTCAGCTCTTTGTCCGAGCTGCTGCAGGAAATGAACGAGTGATGACGAAGGAAAGGAGGAAAAAAATAAAGTGGTGTGTGTGTGTGTGTGTGTGGGGGGGGGGGGGTGTCGGAGAGCCTTGATGGAGCATCTGGTGCTCATTTAGGAGATTCAGGACTCGTAACATCAGGTGTAACAGGACGTAATAGATCAGAGATGATGAGCTCGTCTTCTCTATATTTCTTCTCCTTTCTTTGCTTCACCTTTTTGGTTTTATTCTCCTTCATTTCCTTCCACGTCTTTTCCTTTCTCCTTATTAACCCTTTGCATTCCTCTCAGACTTTCATTTCCTCTCCCATCTCTTTCCTCTGTCCTGTCGTCTCATCGTTCATTCCTTTTCGTTTCTTCCTGCCTCTCTTTCACCTTTAACATCTTCTTTCATTTTCTGTATCCTTCTTTGTCTTGTTTATTTATAATTAATAATGTCGGTCATAAGATGCTCTGGACAAAGTGAGCTGTGGTTTTAACGTGACTTCCTTCTCCTCGTCCGTGTGTCTCTGCAGCTCTTCCACGTGGCCTATGTTTTGATCAAGTTCGCCAACTCTCCCCGTCCTGACCTCTGGGTCCTGGAGAGATCCAACGACTTCGGGCAGACCTACCAGCCCTGGCAGTACTTCGCCTGTGAGGAGAAGCACACGCACACACACACACACACACACACACACACACACACACACACACACACACACACACACACACACACACACACACACACACACACACACACACACACACACACACACACACACGTTTCACCCAGAATTGTAGAATATCAGGATCAACCCGAGTCAGATTTCATGAGCATCACTTCATGCTTTCCTAACCTCCCTCCGGGTTTGGGTTTTAATTCTTCCTCTACTCACAGCATCCTCCGAGGGCAGGAGGGCTGGGGGGGGGGGGGGGACATTACATCATAGATCTGCCACCTGATTGGCTGTGGCAGCTGTCAGTTCAAATTGGCTGGAGGGGAATTCCAGGAATGTTTGGCAACAGGTCGCAGCTCGAAGTTCACCTGATGAAAAGCAGTAGAAGCAGTCAGTCGGTAAACGTGTGTCTATATGTATTTATATTTATATATTTGTGTGCATGTATTTAATATTTAATGACCTGACATTCATTTGCGTTCTTGAAAGCTGCTCCAGGTGTTTTGGGATTGCAGCAGGAAGATAAATGAAATCAGTTTGATGGACATCTTCGATTTTAATTGATCTTCACGCAAGCATGTGTTCCAGTTTACTCTCAAAGCAGTCGGAAAAGAGCTCGTGAACCGGCCCAGACGAAGACGTTCATTACAAGTAGAACTAAGTTCTGGTTCTTTCAGCTTGTTGAAGCCTTTCAGTCGATTTCCCTCTCCAACATGAAACACGGGTTTGAATCCAGTCACAGGGAGGACGAGAGCGCTGCAGACAATTAGCATTGGTGTCAAAGCTGTAAATCTCACGAGGAGCAGCTGGGACTGACACACACACACACACACACACACACACACACACACACACACACACACACACACACACACACACACACACACACACACACACACACACACACACACACACACACACACACACACACACACACGAACGACCGAGAAAACAAGACAACAAAGAGGAGAGGAGTTTTATAATGTCAAATCCACCTTTATTGGTGTGTGTGTGTGTGTGTGTGTGTGTGTGTGTGTGTGTGTGTGTGTGTGTGTGTGTGTGTGTGTGTGTGTGTGTGTGTAGCCTCTAAGAGAGACTGCATCGAGCGGTTTGGACAGCAGACCATCGAGAGAATCAACAACGACAACGACATCGTCTGCACCACCGAGTATTCTCGCATCGTGCCGCTGGAGAACGGAGAGGTGAGTTCACAACACGTCACAGCTTTTGGAGGTCAAAGGTCAAGGTCACTGTGAGGGGTTAGAGATGGCATACGACCTCCAGATGGTGTTTCTGGTGTTGTAGATATTGAGTGTTTGAAGTCAGGGTGTTTAGCGGTCCGTGACGTTTCCGCTTCGTGTCAGCTGATGACGTCTTTGTGTTCCCGTCCCTCTCAGATCGTCGTGTCTTTGGTGAACGGTCGTCCCGGAGCGATGAACTTCTCCTACTCACCGGTGCTCAGGGACTTCACCAAGGCCACCAACATCAAGCTGCGCTTCCTGAGGACCAACACGCTGCTGGGACACCTGATGGGCAAGGCGCTCCGCGACCCCACCGTCACCCGCCGGGTAACGCCACAACACACCTGAGAGTCGCTGACTCAGCACCGGCCGTTTCACATCACACTCAGAACAGGAAGAACAATCCGAATCAGTGCAACACAGAAAACGTTCCAGACAAGATATAGAGATAGAGATAGATATGGGATAGATATAGAGATGTAGAGATAGAGATATAGAGATATAGATATGGGGATATAGAGATGTAGAGATAGAGATAGAGATATAGAGATATAGAGATAGATATGGGGATATAGAGATGTAGAGATAGAGATATAGAGATATAGAGATAGATATGGGGATATAGAGATGTAGAGATAGAGATAGAGCTATAGAGATAGATATGGGGATATAGAGATGTAGAGATAGATATAGATATAGAGATATAGAGTTAGATATAGAGAGATAGAGATATAGCTATAGAGATAAAGAGAAATAGATATAGAGATATTGAGATATAGAGATATAAATATATAGAGATATAGATATATGGAGATAGATTTAGAGATATAGAGATAGAGAGATAGATATAGAGATAGATATAGAGATATAGAGATATAGAGATATAGAGATAGAGAGATAGAGAGATAGATATAGAGAGATAGAGAGATAGATATAGAGATAGATATAGAGATAGATATAGAGATAGATATAGAGATATAGAGATAGAGAGATAGAGAGATAGATATAGAGAGATAGAGAGATAGATATAGAGATAGATATAGAGATATAGAGATATAGAGATAGAGAGATAGATATGTGTATTTGCTGATGACAAGAGTCGGAAATCTGAAGTATGGTGACATTTTGTGGGTAAAAACTACGTACGATCATCTTGGATACAGTTTGTATGCAGTTTAAATAAATAAGTACCAGAATATATGCAGATTACTGTGTTCAAATATACATGCAAGGTGCAGGCGGAGTGTAAACCATTCATGTAGAAGTGGCTGCATCATACAATTATTATCATATTAATTCAAAATGAGTGACTGCAAAGCCACAAAATTTGCTTGTGAACGTAACTCTTCTGTTAATAACTGTTTGTACTTTTTAACGTACAAGTTTTAATGTTTATTTTTGAAACAGCGTTTAGTTTTAAAGAAGTTTGGGAAAATCAGCTTTTCCTGATTACAAGATATTGATCTTCATCATGTGACTTTCCCCAAAATGTTGAACTGCTATTTAAAACCTCAAACGTTAATATTGATAATAATAACTAATAATAACTCATGTTGTGTGTTGTTGTTTTTTCCTCTCCAGTATTACTACAGTATCAAAGACATCAGCATCGGAGGACGCTGTGTGTGTAACGGACACGCCGAGGCCTGCAACGCCGAGGACCCCAACGACCCCTACAAGTAAGACACACACACACACACACACACACACACACACACACACACACACACACACACACACACACACACACACACACACACACACACACACACACACACACACACACACACACACACACACACACACACACACACACACACACACACACACACACACAGTGGCGGTGACTGTGATCCCTTATGATGATGTCATGGTGTTATTTCAGTGTGTTCTGCTCTGACTGATTTGTGAATGTGTGTGTGTGTCGGTAAACAAAACAACTCATAAAGAAAATGTTTGGTTCCGTGCAGACGTCTCCTTACACCAACACACACACACACACACACACACACACACACACACACACACACACACACACACACACACACACACACACACACACACACACACACACACACACACACACACACACACACACACACACACAGTATAACCCATTTCAGACTTGGTATCCCCGAGCGGTGGGTCTGATCTGAAGCAGCGAGGCTTTAATTATTCCCGGCGGTGGTTTCTTGGTTTCTGTCTGTCAGTTCTGATGAGATATTGTATACCTGCATAGCTGCAATGCAAATAAGATACACGATTTGTTGCAACATGTGCGGCGGCTGCAGGAAGGAGGAGTGAGGGGGGTGGGTTTGGAGGGGGAGGGGGGGGCGGAATGACCTGTCAATCAATGAAGGAAAACACTGAGCATGCATGTTAAGACACAACTTCTTTTAAAGTAAATAAACGTCTGTGAGCGCCACCGATTTGACCAAGAAACAGTCTGAAGTCACTTTGTGAGAGTTTGTGAAGCCGCTTCTGTGATTTCTAGTGTCAATATATTAAAGTATTAACTTAAAGTCTCACATTCATGACATCATCTGTTATGTTGCTCCTAAGAACGATAAAAGCCATCACAGGTATTGATTTCTGTTTGATTTCATACAAACTTGCAAATTCAGACTTGCAAAAAAAAAATCACTTGAATTGTTTTTCCTTATTGTTTTTGCACAATCATTAAACAACATCAGAACGAGTTCTGCAGGAAAATGTACCAATTTAAGATGTGTTTCTTCTATATTTGTGCAATAACACATAATGTGGTCTCCTCGTACGTGACAGCGATGGAACCGTGAATTCAAGCACCAATACACACAAACCATTTTCAGAAGGGTAAATATTATAATTATTAATACAACACAAACTACCGTTTCCAAACAGATAATGAAAACACACAGTTCGAGCCGGTAAAACAACAGAGAGGATGATGGGAAGAGGTGGAAAATTGTTGTTTTGCTCGGTGTGTTCGTGAAACAGGGAAGAGAGACTTTCTTTCTGATTACAACCTGTGGACAAATCAACTTCCTGTCTATAATCTAGTTTATATTGTTGGGGAAGAGAAAGACGAGACAGAACCTGTGTGTGTGTGTGTGTGTGTGTGTGTGTGTGTGTGTGTGCGTGTGCGTGTGCGTGTGCGCAGCGTATTTGTGTGTGTGTGTGTGTGTCTTCAGTTGTGTGTGTGCAGCTACCTGCAGGCTGTGGTTTTGACAATAAGCCACCATTACTCTGCCAAATCCACCTTCAGTCATATACTTTATACACACACACACACACACACACACACACACACACACACACACACACACACACACACACACACACACACACACACACACACACACACACACACACACACACGTACAAACTTGTTGAAGGAATCTTGTGTGAAGCCACTGATGCAGCTCTCATTGTTATATTTGAGTTATTTGGGAGGAAGAGAGATTTTCCAGGGAGGAGGAGGAGGAGGAGGAGGAGGGTTGGTGGAATAGAAGATGAAGATGGGATGATCCCAACATCCTGGAGATATTTCAGCTGCGGTCTGATTGACAGAAGATAAAGAGATGCAGGTGTGTGTGTTTTCGGCTGTTAACTGGACAGAACAGGATTTTTCTCCAGAGGTGTGAAAATGTGACACTACAGCAGTTCTTTCAAACTTTACGGGCTATTTTTGCGTTTTCATAGTTTTGCAGACGTCTTTAAATATGTTGTTTTCCTTATTTAGTGGTTAATTATCCAGAGAAAAGCTTCAAATCGACACATTTTTGCCTCTTTTGGCAGCTCATTTTGTTCCTGGGCTACTTAAAAGTAATGTTTAAATTTCCTCTGATCCCCGGAGGAAGGTTGAGCTGTCTGTCATATGACACAGTATCTTCTAATGTAGTGAAAAATCAGTGCAATTTACAATTAGACATATTAAACAGCATAATAAAGGAAAAACTGAGACTTCACCTCTCAGGGAACCTCTGATGTAACAGAGCAAACATTTTAAATGAATGTCTGTACTGATAAAAAGGAGATAAATACGTCAAAAGTGTCAGAAAAAAAAAAGCACGAATAAATGAGACGGTGGATTCATAAATGAGGTCATAAAACTTTGTAACAGTGAGATGTGGAGGACGGGTCGGAGACCGACGGAGTGAATGAACCGTGACGAGAGAGGTTCAACAGATTAAAAAGGTGAAGATAAAGCATTAGTTACAGATCATTTTTTTATTGGTTGGAATATTAACACCTGCCGAAGCTGTTGCTGGGTAGATTACAGCAGCTAATATCTGGGTCTGTCCTCCTGTAGACCTGCAGTTCATTTTAACCAATCAGCTCGCGTCGGAACCAGCTGACCCTCCGCCACCGCCGCAGCGACCTACCGCGTCCACCGAAGATCACTCCTGAGTACAAGATATATTTTATGTTGTTTTAGTGAACGAGGTGCTGAGCGTTTATTCTGCGCTGAACGTTTCGGCGGTTTTTTTTTTTTTCAACACAGAGAGTTTACCGAGCCGTCCAATCACAGTGAAGGAGGGGCGGGACAAACGCAGACTGTTAGGAAACCTCCAGTTCTGATTTTTAGCCGCATGTGAAGTATCCAAAATAATGTTTTTAGTCAGCTTGGCTGCAAAGTTCTCGGCCAGTTGAATAAACTGGAGTCGACTTTACATCTCAGTCGGGATGATTGGAGCCGTGCAGCTGCAGGTCGAAGCGCTCGTCGTCTTTAACGCACCTGCTCGATGTAACGACGTCAAACATTCGGAGTTCTTCGCTCCACATTCCTCCTCTGACACAAACCAGACGTGCTGGTCCGAACTCTCGATGAGGTCGGGAGGGATTTCTTTGGATTCCTGGTCCTGGTTTCCCCATCAAACACCTGAGTGTAAATCTAATCTGGTTCTGGTATTCATTCTTCCGTCCTTTATTTATCTCACACGAAGCATCGATCTACTTCCCCGCTAGCTGTTTAAAATACCAGAAATACCCCCCCAACTATATATTTACAGACCGTCACGAAGCCAGAGATATTATTTGATGAGTACTTTAAACAGTTTGAAAGGCTTCGTATTGCACTGATTGCCCCCCCCCCTCCCTCCCGTTGAGGTTGATCTTTTTTCTTCTTTTTTTTATGTGTGAAATTCCCAGATGAGTCAGACATTAAACAAAGTCTGTCTTCTTGAAGCTCCGTCTAATCTGTGGTGAAGACGAACAGCTGCAGCTCAACGTTAAACCCACTCACGGCTGCTTTCATGTTTTCTCTGTCTGATGGAGCTGCAGGACCGAGCAGCTCTTAGAAAAGTACGTCTCGATCAATATTTCTGTGTGTGTGTGTGTGTGGTGGTGGTGGTGGTGGTGGGGGAGGGGGGGCAGGGTGGAGGAGGGGGGTGTATGTTAACAGTTAACAGACTTCCTCCATTCAATCGGTGCTTAAGCAGAATGTGTTGCACGAAACTCACTGAGGAATCAGAACCACACTTCCTTCCTCCTTTTCTTTACTTTCTGTACCAACACTTCACAGACAACCAGGAAAAAGTCATTTTAAACGCACACACACACACACACACACACACACACACACACACACACACACACACACACACACACACACACACACACACACACACACACACACACACACACACACCAGTGATGCTAACGAGTAGCCCAGATGTGCTCTCACCTCTCGCAGCTGTGATCCCGAACCGAAGGTGATGCAGCAAAGTGAAACCAAATGGAGCTTTAGTTCTGACCGAGCAGCCAGCTGGCAACAAAAGACACGTCTGCTCATCTCACGTGCAACATGAACAATCTCTGAATTATTTGAATCAATATATTTATTCATCCAAATAAAAAAACCTCTGGTTCGTTTTTCTGGTAAACCTCCACATTGACTTCTGACATCTACAACGTCAACCTTCAGTGACAGGAGAGAGTTCTTCCTCACTGTTGGTGTGAATTCAAGCAAACTGCCCGGTACGGTGTTCGTAGTTGAATATCGAGGCCCAGTTTACTGTGAAGAGATGAGTATCAGTGTGCTTTTTATGACCGTAATCTCCTGAAATCCCTTAAATCCCACGAACAGGGAGTGAAGCCAGACTCCAGAAATGATCCCCCTTCAGGAGGGACTGTTTTCCTCTGTGGGTTACTCATCATCGGCCTGCAGACGCTCCCTCGTTAAACCGCCGTACATTATCCCGCCAGCGTAAACACCTCCTGCAGTATAAACCCATAACTCTGCTGCTGCCAGAAAGACTAAAGCTCACACACTGTATGAAATCAGATCTGTTGCAATTAGAGCCTTTAGAAAACCTTTAAGTGGGATTTCAAGTTTGTTGAATTACACATAATTATGTTTGGAAGAAGTTTTAGATGTCAGTCCGACAAGTTCTGAAACAAATTGCTGAGAATGAATTTTTAGTCCAGATCGTTGGCGTTAATGTGAGAAAACTAAACTAGTTCTGCACAGTTGTTTCTTTTAGCGTATGTTAACGGTGAAAACTGGTTTTAAGTTGGTCTTAGAGAGTTCATACACGTCACGTTGAGAGAAGGTGGTCTGCATGAGGAGAGTTAAAGTATGCACACGCTTTCCTTACAATAACCTTTGGGCCTCCAGACATGTTGCAGACTCTGAACCCAGACACGAGCCGAGGACGTGAGGTTTATGTTGAATTTCAACATGTTCCTGGTTTAAACAGACACCTGACGGAGTGTCTGAGGCCGACGCTGCTCTCGTCGGTGTCTGTAACACTCACACGCAAACACACCTTCATCTTTTGGAGAATTATTATCAGTCACACTCAAAGTCACATTTTTAAAACTAGAATCAGACCGCTTTGCCACCGCTAACCACTCAAGTTGTAGTTTACATGTATATTTGTCCAAACTCATAGATATTTAACTCTCAGTGTCTTTGACCTTTGACCTCCAAAATCTAAATAGTTAATAGTTGAACCAAAGTGAACATTTATATAAAATTTTAAGAAAGTCCCGGGAAAATTGCATTCACAAGCATGGGTTAATGTGAGGAGATGGTGACCTTGACCTTTGACCTTTAATCACCAGTCTTATCAGGTCATCGTTGCTACGACTGTAAATCAATGGTTTTGCCAAATTTGAACAAATTCCCGCAAGGCTTTCGCAATATATTGGATTCACAAGAACGGGACGGACAGATAGGGGGAACATGAGGTCACAGTGGCTTTGAACTTTGACCTTTGACCACCAAACTCTTAATCAGTTCATCGTTGAGGCCAAACTGAACGACTGTGTCACATTTAAGAAATTCCATCCAGCGCTCCTGAGATATCATGTTCACCTGAATTTGTTGAATTTGGGTCACAGTGACCTTGACCTTTGACCTTTGCTTCCCCAAATCCTATCAGCTCATCCTTGGTGTCAAGTGAATGGTTTTGCCAAATTCAAACACATTTCTTTAAGGCGTTCTTGAGATATCGCGTTCAGTCCATGTAGTGAAGTACAGTCGTATCGTAACATAATTCTATGTCTACAGGAAATCATATTTAAAGTATGAATGTAGGTCAAAGTTTAAAGTCCTAAACACGTTGAATCTACGTCAGTCAGGGAGCCGCTGGTCCACAGCTCACGATCCCAACCAGGAAGTAGTTCATTCGGTTGGAAACGCTCCATTGAAAGTCATTTCCTAAAAGGCTTCGATGGAGCTGATTTCCAGGGAAGGAAAATAAAAAGAATAAAAACCTGATGGAGAGTCAGAGAGTTGGAGGAATGCATGAGGGAGTTAAATGAATGAATGGATCAGATAGGAAAAGTGAAAGCTGGAAACACAATCAGCTCGTTGAAACACAATACGCAGACGTGTTATCAACACCGGCCAGAGAGACGGAAAAAAAGACCTGCAGGCACTTTAAAATACTTCAAAAGACAAATCCAGTCAGTATCTTCAAGAGTTCCACGTTTTAGTCCGTTTAAAACCGACCTCTTCAGCCTTGCTTTGAATTATAATGGCTTTTAGACATATTTTAATTTGATTTTATATTTCTTTTTTTTATTTCTTTCTTTTACACTTTCATACCTTTTATGGTCCTTTTAGTTACTTTTACATCCTTTTATTAGCTTCTGTTGAACTTTGACATTTTAGCTTTTTAATCGATCTTTCTATTATCTCTATCGTCCTGCGTGCATTGATCCAAAAGTGTTTTTTTAAATTGTCTTTTATTTTCCTTTCAGTTTGTTTGTAATCTTGTTTGTTAAAAATTGTTCTCAAATCAATTTCCCTGGTGTACAACTGTCTGTCTTATTACTGGCCTGTCAATCAAAGCTTGATTGATTGATTTGTGTTTCCCTGGAGTGGAAAGTCGGTGAGTAATTAAATAATTGGGATCAAACTGCTGCTGAAAGGACAGAAATAACCCGTTAGCTGACTGAGGATATTCCTGCTCCCTCCCGTGACTCCGGTCCTCCGTGTCCGTCTCTCTTTGAGCGGTTAAGACGACTCAGATGAGAGAAAAGTGTTTTTTTGTTTTTTTTCGTCCTCCCTGCTGTGTTTTGCCCAAACTCTCCAGGCAACTGGTTTACAGACTAATCCGATTAAAAAGCCGGGGTGAAGCAGTCGGCCTCAGTCCGCGGAGAAGGAAGATTAACTCTTTCAGTGTTGGGCTGGTGGTGGTGGTGGTGGAGGGGGGGGGTTGGGGTGGGGGGATGGATGAGAGCAGAGGAATGTGAACTTCTGAGGAAAGTTCAGGTGATGTTTTACCCAAAACACAACAGGCTCCGATAGATACCCACCACCGCGTATTTCTGAGAGTGAGTGTGTGAGTGTGAGTGTGTGAGTGTGTGTGAGTGTGTGACTGTGTGTGTGAGTGTGTGTGAGTGTGTGTGAGTGTGTGTGTGAGTGTGTGTGTGAGTGTGTGTGTGAGTGTGTGTGAGTGTGAGTGTGTGTGTGTGAGTGTGTGTGTGTGTGAGTGAGTGTGTGAGTGTGAGTGTGTGTGAGTGTGTGTGTGTGTGTGTGTGTGTGTGTGAGTGTGTGTGTGTGTGAGTGTGTGTGAGTGTGTGTGTGTGAGTGTGTGTGTGTGTGTGTGTGTGTGTGTGTGTGTGTGTGTGTGTGTGTGTGAGTGTGTGTGAGTGTGTGTGTGAGTGTGTGTGTGTGAGTGTGTGTGTGTGTGTGTGCGTGTGTGTGCGTGTGTGTGTGAGTGTGTGAGTGAGTGTGTGTGTGTGTGTGTGTGTGTGTGTGTGTGTGTGTGTGTGTGTGTGTGTGTGTGTGTGTGTGTGTGTGTGTGTGTGTGTGTGTGTGTGTGTGTGTGTGTGTGTGTGTGTGTGTGTGTGTGTGTGTGTGTGTGTGTGTGTGTGTGTGTGTGTGTTACAAGTAAAACTTTGACTTTGTGGTGTCACTGTTTCTCACGCTGTTGTTGTTATTGTTGTTGTTTGCAGGTTACAGTGCGACTGTCAGCACAACACTTGCGGCCTGTCTTGTGAACAGTGTTGCCCTGGATACAACCAGTTACCGTGGAAACCGGCCACGACCTACAGCGCCAACGAGTGCGAACGTGAGTACAGCCCCGTCCCCCATGCTTTCCACCGACACATGCACGCACGCACACACACACACACACACACACACACACACACACACACACACACACACACACACACACACACACACACACACACACACACACACACACACGCAGAGTGTAATCAGTGATCCCTGCAGAGGAATGTGTTTCATGTCCAGGTTCAACAGAAGTAGTTGGCCTTAATTTAATGAAGCTGAACAGACACATCGGCTGCAGGGATCTTTTTCTCACAAACACGTCCAGGATGTCCAGGATGTCCAGGATGTCCAGGATGTCCAGGATGTCCACGTTGTAACGGAAATCACAGAAACTCTACTGGAAGAAGTCTCGGAAGACGAGAATAATTATTTATTGATCGAAAAGAGTGAAAACGATCTCAAAAATACAAAAAGATTTCTGTGGAACTCATACGATCGAATACTTTCAAGTATTTCATCATTATGAGCTCAAAGTCCTGGGACGGTCTCTGTGATCGTTGCCTTCGGGGCGAACTCGGTGCTATCAAACCTCGGCTCGTATTTACACGTGAGAGCCGTCTGTTATCAGAGCTGCAGTTATATTTAACGAAGACCAACGTGGGAATCACAATGGCAGAAAGTTCACTGAAGGTCAGTGTGATATGAACCAAACCACAGCGAGGGGCAGGTGCAGGGTCTTGATCAGAGGTCGCCTTCAAAGTGGATAAAAGTGTTCACGACACGAAGTGACTTAACCAAAGACGTGAGAGAACAAAAGAGCACGTTTTCAGAGCTTAACTCCTACTGGAGAATAAAAGTCTGGATATTTTCAGCCTCTGCTGCTTTGAGTTTAAGAATTTTTTTCAGTCCATTTTTTATGGAAGTGCTGCATTATTTTCTGGAATACCCCTTTAACATGCAACTTGTATTTTAAAGGGCAAATGTTTTCGGATTTATAACTTAAGGAGCTACATGTCAACACCTCTCTGGTTTTTAATAGGCTCCTGCTAATATTCAGAAATGATCACAAAGGCCTGAAGTGTGAATATAAAGTAGAAGCTCCATCATGGAAGATGTAACAGTTGGATAGTAGCAATAAATTATCCTTATTATAGTTATATTATAGTCTTCTGTAGTTCTAGGTTTAAAAAAAAAAAGGTTTTCTGATTCAAATTGTTCTCTAATCCAACATCCATTCATAAATCCCAAGATCGATCTTTTAGCCACATAACGTTCGGACGGCCCACCCGCGGTACCTCAGAGTTTTAACGACATCAACTTCCTCGTCTGTAGAGATAAAGTTCACATGAATACTCATGTGAGATGTCGCGGAAAGATGCTGCTGCATCATTTGAAATTTCCCAGCAGGCGTTCTTAAATGTTTTACACAGTTAGCAGTAAAGCCAGAAAGCATCTTTATGCTTCCAGTTTGATTGACATCTCACTGAGCCAATAGGAGCTTCCATTTCCTGTCCTCAGCCTATAATGTTGATTAAAAGGTGCATTAATGTACCTCCCTTGTGGTTTATTCTTAATGGAAACATTCATATTTTTGTTGTTAGAGGGTTCCTGGTACAAGTTTCATATCCAAGCAAAATTGGTATAATATTTGATATCCCGAACAGAATCCAATCAAATTGAATCTTTGTAAATTGAATCGATTTGGGAAATCAGCGTCAGTATCCGGCCCTGGTCTTCTGTTTTTGATAACATGTCATAATATGAAGAGATCTTAGACGATGGACAGAAAGACGTGTTTCTGACTTGTCAGAAGATACTCTGAATATATTTTAAAAATTTCCCCTCAGGGATTAATAAAGTAACTACTTAACCTAACCTAACCTATAATCTTGCTCAGAGTATCAGAGTTGAGTTCATCTGGTCTGCATGGTTTATCACTCGACTGACTCAGCTCTGGATGACTTTCTTCAAGAGAGGAAAAACTCAAACGTGCCGCGGCCGTGAGGGAAAACAAAAACCCCAGTCAGAGCCGGAGGATAAGGAGCGCTGGTTTATCCAGCCGGCACCTCTCCGGCGCTGAGAGTCAGATAAGAACTGAAAGCTATCAGAGTTCGTACTGAGTCTGTGTGAAGAGGAAAAGGTCTGTCTGGGCTTCAGGTGTGGGCATCGCATGTGTGTACACGTCTGTCTTTTATCGTAGATGGAGTTCAGAGAGGTTTTTTTATCTTCTTACTTTGTGTGACCGGCCGGTCGTAATTCAGTAATTGTTCTATTTGTGTTTTTTATTTATTTATACTTATTTATAATTGTTATGTTCCCACTGAAGTTCACTTTTTCAGTGAACTGATGTCATTTTGGATGATAAAGTTTATCTTTAAACTGTAACATTTCTTAGCCTTCATAACATATCTATAAAAGTCAAAAGAGTTTAAAAAACACATACATATATATATATAGATAGATAGATAGATAGATAGATAGATAGATAGATAGATAGATAGATAGATAGATAGATAGATAGATAGATAGATAGATAGATAGATAGATAGATAGATAGATAGATATCTCTATATAAATATATATATATAAATATTTACACTTTAAATTAGTTACATTTTCACATCTGTATAGATCAATTTAAATGCAGAAGATTTTTTTGCTTCAACAAGTTGTGCTTTAAATTTGCATATAAATCAGATCAGTGATTAAAGCAAACATTAGATGTTTTCTTGTGTTGTTAATCTTCTGATCTTTTAATGAACAGCTTCTCATTAAAGCTCATCAGTTCAAAGAGATTTCATCAGACTGTAATCAGACATGAAATAAACCTTTAATGATTCCTAAAGTATCCCCAACCAGACGATGTGCTGACTGACTTTCATCGGGAACTGATTCTCTGTGTGGTCGTGTTGAATCGCAGCTTCACCTTTCAGAGGAAACGGGTTTGAAAGCAGCAGCTTCATTTGAAGTGACTTCACACAGATTCACGTCTGAGGTCGTTTTGATGAAGTACTTTGATTTTTGAGGTTTAAATGGGTGTAAAGCTGCCGAACTAATGAGTAACTAAGTGCCTGGTGTGTTTTCCTCTCTGTCTCGTCTGCTGCTTCTCTTCTCTGGCGAGAAGCTGTTTTCAGCAGGTGAATGTTGACGCTGTTGTTTTACTGTGTTTTGTGTTTGCGACGGTGCGTTTGTGTTTTTCGTTGATTTACCAGCTTGTAATAAAGGAAGCACCCGGACCACTGCTCACAAAGCCATGTGTAACTCAGGCGCAATCATCAAATAATATCAGTACATCATTGAATAAATGGTAATCAAGCATGAAGCACTCTCAGGTAAGGTTCATTCATTGGAGCTTTCAGACGCATCTTTGAGTCTTCATCAGCAAATGGAGCAAAGTGTTTATTTGTCTTTTCGTTGCTGCGTCTTAAATAACTGCAGATAAATGTGTATTTTTGTTTTCTCCGTATGACCGCCTGCTGTCTGTTTCACGTCATAACCGTGTTTCATATTCCCTCTCTCAGCCTGCAACTGCCACCGTCACTCCTTCGACTGCTACTTCGACCCGGAGGTGGATCAGAGGCGGGGCAGCGTGGACGCCCACGGACACCACCGAGGGGGCGGAGTCTGCCTCAACTGTCAGGTAACTGCGGCCGCGCCTCGATCTGACGGAGGGATGTCGAAAGTGTTCACAGCCGCGATGAGGTTGATTTAACTGGAAGCTTTTCCCTCTCAGCATCACACCACCGGAGTGAACTGTGAGCGCTGCATCCCGACCTACTTCAGGTCGCCCGACCACCCCATCGACTCGCCGCTGGCCTGCTCACGTGAGTTACAGCCGTCTGATCGTAACGTCAGACCTCATCTCCAGAAAATACATCGGTCGTACCGAATGGCCTTCCTCTTTTTTCCCATCATCCTCCTCTCCGTCCGTCCCTCTTCCTCTCCTTCAGCCTGCGACTGTCAGTCGGAGTTCACCGACGGTACCTGCGAGGATCTGAGCGGTCGCTGCTTCTGCAAACCGAACTACATCGGGGAGAACTGCGACTCCTGCGCCAGCGGCTTCATCAACTTCCCCGACTGTTACCGTGAGTCACAACCAAAACAACACCTCAAACGCTGATGGCGTTAATAAACCGACTCGGTATTAAAATCACATCCACCTCTAAAGAAAAAATGGAAAACAAACATTTTTAAATTGTATTTCTCTCTCCATCAGCCGTCCCGACTTATCCCACCAACAACAACAACGGCGAGGCCAAACCAGCCGGAGAGATCATCAGTAAGTCCTTCAATCATTTTCATTCATTAACTGTCTTTTTTTGATTTCATTGTTGTGTTTTTATTCATTGTTGTGATTTCTACATCGCATCTTCCTTGTTCAATGTTATCCAGTCGATAATAAAGTTCTCCTTGACCTCGACTTTGGTGCAAAAAATATGAGAAAAAATAAACAGATAAAGACACACGATACGCACAGAAATAACAAAAACAAACATATATAACAGGAGTTATTCAAAGACATTTAATAACAGGAAGTTGAATAATTGAGGTTGTAGTGACAGAAATGTCTTTTTTTTAACAGCTCTTTTTAACAGAGTAAATGTTATTAATGAATAAAGCATAGAGTTCAGTTCAGACAGAAAACTCAACTTTCCAAAGAGAATTTAAACATTGAAATCTAATCAGAAACTGAGACAAATAGAAACAAAGTGAGGACTGACCTTGACTCCTTATTGTGAATGTTTCGGTGTGACTCGGATGTCTGAGGGAGTTTTGAGAAAGTCAGTTTGGCGTGAATGGAATGTCAATAGAAAGCGATAAGATGTTCAAAACACCGTTCAGTCAAACCTCTTTAGATCCAGGACGGTTTATTCTGCTTTAAACACCTGCTTCATGCTGTTTGTTTGGTTTACAGAGGACAGATTTGTTCTGTGACAAACTGGAAGCAGAATATTCATTCATTCTCAAAATAAAGGAAGACGAACTAAAGCTTGACGCCAGATCAGATCGTAGACGCGTCAATATTATAATTCATGAAATTCTGGAACATCGAGAGAATATTTAGCAGAAACCTGAAACAGCCAATGGGAGCGAGGTAACCAGGAAGTGTAACCGACCTTCGTACAAGCCCAGAGATCAGTAATGATAATATAAATAAATATAACGTTAGCTTGTAGCAGTAGCACCATTAGTGGCTAACAAAGAAACTTTATTTTTATAAAGTCGGACCACAAATTGTATGTCGTGCTGCTTCTGGCTTATCAGCCACAACTTCCTCCAGTTTTCTTGTTTTGACAATAAACACAAATGCAACCGGCTAAAAATATCCTGGAATCATCGTTCAGTATAAATGAAAAAGTGTTTGGTCCCGTTTGTCGACTCGATCATCTGGTGTCTTCTTATGTTTATAATGAAATTTAAAAAATGCTTTTATCTCCAATCTTCAGATGTTAAAATGCTCCAATGTGCATCAGAGATATGTTCTTTTTTTATTTTCCTCTCATGCGCTCTGTTAAAAGTGAAATAAGAAAGCTGGTGTGTGTGCAGACTGTGAGTGCAGCGCGGCGGGTACGGTGGATAACTCCTGCAGGCCGGACCCTCGGACTCGAACCTGCGTCTGTAAACCGGGTTTCACCGGCGACCACTGCGACACCTGCGCGCCGGGCTTCCACGGACTCAACTGTCAGGGTGAGACACGGACATTTCAATGCATTTATAATATTAGTGCTGCAACAAAGCCATTAATATGCATTTTATCAGAGACAGTAAAATCAGAAAACAGTAAAAGAAATGAAATGAAAACACATTTTAGAACCCAAAACTTTTTGGATGTTTTATGCTTAAAAAAATGCAGAATAATCAATTTATTATTGAAATATTTAAGATTGAAATCTTCAACTCGCATAAGACAACAAAAAGATGACTTTAACCTGCGTTTTCAACCAGCGAATAGAAGTATTATTTTGTAAATGAGAGAAGAGCCAGCAAATCATGCACATCGCAGACGTGCTCAAACCTTCAGCTGTTTTACGTTTTCAGTTTTACGGATTGTTTCACACAAACAGAGGCAGGAATCCCAAACGCTGTTATTTAATGGTTTGTTTATGTATTTTTAGGGTTAGTTTACCACCCAGTAAGCAACCTCTCTCTCTCACACACACACACACACACACACACACACACACACACACACACACACACACACACACACACACACACACACACACACACACACACACACACACACACACACACACACACTCCTGAGTAAACGGCATGTTAACAGATGTGTTAATCTCTGTAAATAGTTTCACATTCACACCTCAGTCAGTGAGGTCACTCAACACACACACACACACACACACACACACATCTATAAAATAACTGTTGCTGTTTGGTTTGTCTGACTGTGTGTGTGTGTGTGTGTGTGTGTGTGTGTGTGTGTGTGTGTGTGTGTGTGTGTGTGTGTGTGTTTGTCCAGCCTGTCAGTGTTCAGGTCCAGGCTGTCTGGACGGGTCGTGCGACTTGGTGACCGGTCATGGTTTGTGTCGCAGCGGTTACCACGGTTACGAGTGCGACCAGTGCGCTCCGGGTTACTTCAAATACCCGCTCTGCCAGCGTGAGTCTTCTCTTCTGTCGACATCTCTGATTTAAATGTAAAACAACCAAAGTTTCAAATAGTTTTAAAATAGGTTCTTTAAGTGGACCTCCAGAAAACTAATAAGAAGGAGTGACTTTAGCTAACAACACCGAGAGAACTGATGGACACATTTTATTCACTTTGGATTTGATGAGAGAAGTTGAATGGGAGTCTATGGAGCCGGAGGCTTTTTGGAGCCGACCTCTAGTGGCACTCGCTGGTATTGCAGCTGAAGACACTTCTGGATCAGAACCAGTTTACAGACCTGAAGCTACGAACTCTTTTATATCCAGTCGGTGTAAGAAGCAGAACTTTTGTTTGTTTCCAAGAAAACTCCACAGATTCAATATCAACAGATTTTTGTAGCTCAGTTTTCAGTGTTTCTTGATTTTCGGAGACCGCCTCAAGTGGCCATTTGAGGAACTGCACTCTCTGGCTTCATTTTTCAGCCTCTTGATCTGAACATCAGTTAGATATATAGATATAGAGATATATATCTGCCAACACTTGTACAGCTCACTCATTAACATGTTTTATCTTGTTTGCTAGAAACAGAGAAGTGATGACAGCGGTTTCAGAAGAAATTTATGTGCTTGTGATTAATTCCTGAGAAAGAAGCTGTCGTGTCCATGCAGAGACTCAAACTAAAACTCTCTCAAAAACCATCAGACGACCGCTCATTGGTTCCTACCGAAAACAATTAGTCGAACACCTTGAGGTGAATCAGTTTTAATACCCGGCTGCTTGTTTCAGTGTGCGGCTGCAGCTCCGTCGGCTCTCTGCCCGAAGGCTGCGACGCCGCCGGACGCTGTCTCTGCAAACCACAGTTTCAGGGTCCTCGGTGCGAACAGTGCCGATCCGGATTCCACTCCTACCCCAACTGTCAAGGTACACACACACACACACACACACACACACACACACACACACACACACACACACACACACACCACACACACACACACACACACACACACACACACACACACACACACACACACACACACACACCACACACCACACACACACACACACACACACACACACACACACACACACACACACACACACACACACACACACACACACACACACACACACACACACACACACACACACACACACACACACACACACACACACACACACACACACACACACACACACACACACACACACACACACACACACACACACACACACACACACACACACACACACACACACACACACACCACACACCACACACCACACACACACACATACACACACACACACACACACACACACACACACACACACACACACACACACACACACACACACACACACACACACACACACACACACACACACACACACACACACACACACACACACACACACACACACACACACACACACACACACAGACATGAACCAGGAGAATTTAATAACCCCCGTCAGACTGAACACATGGAAACACTCAACTTTGCGGTCCGTCTCATGAAGTGTGACATCGCCTTGTTAAATTTTATGAGTTTTTATTGAGGTTTTAACATTTTTATTGCAATAAAATAAAAGCTGTAAAACTGATTCAAAGACACGATCTTTCACTGCTTTCAGATATGAGACACGTTTGGTTCAAGAGAGACTTGATTAAAAAACAAATGATGCACTTTATCATCACAACTGGAGGTACAAAATTACAATATACAGGATTAACTGTCCGATACCAGATTTTAATCAGAGATTTGATGCCATGCCCGTATCGCTGTAATTTTGGTTATTTGTCTCCATTAAATTTATATTTAAAAGCTCATATAAGACATTTGCTCCACTTCTATTTAACCTCAAATATACTAATAAGTTTGGGGGTTAAATTGAATGATGTAATTTCCTGAAAAATGAGACAAAGTTACTCGACAACGCTTTTAACTAATTAAAAAACATTTTGAATACTTTAAATTACTGGAGGAAATATTTCAGGCTTAGAAGATGATGACATTTCAGGGTTTTAAAGAAAATAGTTGAGACTTTTGTAAATGAAGAAATTAGCTTTTCGAATAAGAAACATTCCAGCGTGAGTTAGAACATTTTAATTTGTTGGTCCTATGCAGTGTTTACTTGAGGGTCTGCTAATTAAGTTAATTTAAAAAAGCAAGCAAAGTACGCAATAAAAATTGGATTTCTCAGTAAAAACTGCTTCTGGAAAAATGAACGAATATTAAAAAAAATAGTTCAGAGACTCAATTATGACTTAAAAAAAGTATTAAAACTGATGTTTTGGACCGACTTGACTTTAATCCACCAACATCATAGAAACTTCAAATGAGGGAATATCTTTCAGAAGAAAGGTGTTTCATTTCTCCAGAAGGAGCTCCAGTTATTGATTCTTAAAGACACTTTAAGTTGTTTTTTTGTGTCCTTTAATTTATCAGCTGTCTGTCCGTCCGAATGGCCGGTGGACAAAAATTAAAACACAGATTTCAGATTTTAGTTTTCTTCTCT
Organism: Brachyistius frenatus; assembly: GCF_029030835.1. Taxonomy (NCBI): domain Eukaryota; kingdom Metazoa; phylum Chordata; class Actinopteri; family Embiotocidae; genus Brachyistius; species Brachyistius frenatus. The sequence goes on along the minus strand of NW_027210773.1, from coordinate 181,041 downwards.
GTCTGTAATAACACGTCTTGTTTTTCTGTTTTTCCCAGTGTGCACCTGTGATCCTCACACCTCATTGGACACCAGCTGCACGGCGTCGGGTCACTGCCACTGCCGGCCCAATTACAGCGGAGCGTCGTGTGACCAGTGTGCTCCCGGTTACTACGGTTACCCGAACTGCTCACGTAAGTTACATCGAAAAAAAAATGTCCGTGGATGTTAGGGACGTTTTTTATTTTGTTATATTGGCTATCTACACGGTATGGATGTATATAAATCAGTGCTGCAGACAGATCAATAACAGGAAGTGATCGGTTCGTTGCAGCCTGTCAGTGTTCTCCTGAAGGTTCCCGCTACTCCAGCTGTGACCAGGTGACGGGACAGTGTGTGTGTCTGCCCAGCGTGGCCGGACTGAGGTGTGACAGCTGTGCACATGGCGCCTACGGCTTCCCCAGCTGCCAAGGTAGAGACACACACACACACACACACACACACACACACACACACACACACACACACACACACACACACACACACACACACACACACACACACACACACACACACATACAGAGACACACACACACACACACACACACACACACACACAGAGACACACACACACACACACACACACACACACACACACACACACACACACACACACACACACACACACACACACACACACACACACACACACACACACACGGAGGGTAAACACAGGCTGCTGAGGTGCGACAGCTGCACCTCGTTTAAACTGCAGATAATCACGTGTCCGACCCAACAGACGGTTAAATAAATGTCCAACCAGCTGAGTGACGATCTCTGTGTTGTTCTTTGTCTTTGAAAGCCGGGACGTGTCACCCTGCCGGTTCTGTTCGGTACGCGGCTCAAACACCGGCGGTAAGTCACGACTTTGTTTTTATTATTGCAAATTTAAAGAAAGGCTGAAATATATGTTTTCCATCTGATTTCACCTGATTATTTTTCTGCATTTCTGTCTGTCTTCCAGAATAAATTCATGTCGTACAAGCAGGTGTACACACAAACTTTTAACTTCAGCATTTCGTCTCTAATTAATTGGTTCTGGTTAAATTTCTTATTTCATCTTAAAACTACAATAAAGACACTGAAACTCCAACAAATTTTAGGGATGTCACTCATATTTTTTGCAGCAGAAACCTTTTTATTGGTTTATTCTGGCGTCCATCTTTGTTTCAGGGCCAGTGTGAGTGCCGTGGTCACGTGGAGGGTCCGGCCTGCGACCGGTGTAAACCTCTGTACTGGAACCTGTCGCCCGACACGCCCGAAGGATGCTCCGGTAAAATACTTCCACATCGCACATATAACACGAGTCTCGCCGCGGCTCGTCAACTAACGTCCGTATGTCCGGTTTCTTCCTGCAGACTGTGAGTGTAACGTCGCCGGGACGGTGAGCGGCGTGGCAGAGTGTGCACAGGTGAGCCAGTTCAAAAGGTCTGTAGCGATACCACGTTGTACCACCAGATGGTACGGTGAGTCACTGTAGCGGAAAGTCTGTTAATGCTAACGGTGGCTACGTAGCACGAGATGACGATCGATCTACCGAGCAGAGGTCATTTTATGTCGCAAACAAACAAGTCATACAGACTTTATTTGGACAATTCAAAACGTTGGTGCAGCTAACGACGACACAAAACACCGAAAAAACATCTCAGATGCAGTTTGTGTTTTTTCAGCGGCAATTGTTTTTGCTTCCTATTGTCGTCCTAAAAAGAAGATAAGAAGGCTGTTAGGTAAATTAGCGTCTTAACCGATCAGTTTATAATCTGTCCATCACGGCGTGCACGCAAGCTAGCGTTAAAATCATCAGTTATAGAAAAACAAAACAACTATCAAAGGACTCACTATCGCCCCCTAATGGACAAAGAAATGGGAGTTATTTCTTACACATTACACCTTTTTTCTTAAAAGCCTTGCTGCCGTGCTGACAGTCAAAATCATGTCTTCCTGGTTTCTGACAGGAAACGGGTCAGTGCCAGTGTAAGCCCAACGCCTGCAGTGGAACCTGCTCCACCTGCAAAGACGGATTCTACAACCTGCAGGAAAACAACTACTTCGGCTGCCGGGGTGAGTTTCCTCCTCCACCTCCAGACTTGGAATAAAACACTGCAGATTCCCTCAGTTGTTTCTTTTTTTATTGATATGTTGTGTTGTCAGGTTGCCAGTGTGACATCGGGGGCTCGGCGGGTCAGGCCTGTGGGGAGAGGAACGGCCAGTGTCGCTGCAGACCCAACGTGGAGGGACCGAAGTGTGACCTGTGAGTTCAGGACATTTAAGCAGCGTTTGTTTGTGCTAATATTTGGAAAAAATGGGGAGGAGCAAAAAAACTATGCCCCGCCCACTTACACCAGAAAACCTGCCCCCCCCAGGCATGTCAATCATAGCAGGCATTTGGAACCAGAGGTTTTTTTGGAGCCAGCCCCTAGTGGCCCTTGGTGGTATTACACTACGTTCAGCTGTTTATACAGACTGTGGCTCAAATGTACTCGATTACAGAACATGATATCAAATGTAAAAGCTCCTGATGGTCTTAATTTTTTTTCCATTTTTAGCCCTTTTGGTATTTGCAGTAATTCTTAAAATTTAGTTTCCCATAGATTTGTTTGTCTTATGTCACAAAAACATGTTGCTTTTAAACTCTTCTTCCATCGCTCAGTGTTAAAGATATAATTGTGTTATTTTGCTTTTGGACGGGAAAAATCAAATTTCAAACTCTTTTACCAAGTGGGTCGTAAAATATCTGCTTTTATACGAGCATTATTAACAAAGAGAAATTAGAAAAACTTGCTCTCTTTTTCTCAGATCATGACTTTATGAGGCTTCATCCACATCAGCTTTTTTTATTTATTTGGGTGTCTGTGTCCGCAGACCTCGTCCGGATCACTACTTCCCCGACCTGCATCACCTGAAGTTCGAGATCGAGGAGGGAACCACGCTGGACGGCCGAGCGGTGCGCTTCGGTTACAACCTGCTGGAGTTCCCCGACTTCAGCTGGAGGGGTTACGCTCAGATGTCCCCCATCCAGGTAGGAACGGAAACACTCTACCTTTCACCTTTGACCTTTGACAGTACTGATCCAGTTATATCACGGTATCTATAATGTATTATTGATTATTCATTTGTAGTCTAATGATATTTCCTGTCATTCTGTCATGTGATTATTATTTTTCAAAACATTGTTCACAGTAAGAAAATATGTTATTTTGTTGTTATGACATGCAGAATATATTTTGTATTTACATGTTTATGTGACTGTGGCCCATCATTTCTGTTACATGAAATAAACATATTTCTTTTTGGTAGAATTACTTCTCAGCACGTAAATACATCTCTATGAAAACTTTAAATGTGGCCCGTTTATTAATGACATTAAAAGGCTGTAGAAGCATTAAATCCAAGATTTATTTGAAGGTTTATTACTTTGGAAAAATCCACAAAAGTTTGTGCTGAAAAGTGTGAATCCGAATAGAAATGTGTTGCAACGTTTTTGGGGGCTAAAAGTGTTTCTTATAAAAGGTTGCTGGTTTAGTTTCGCTGGTGAAGGTTTGAAGTTCTTCCTCTCGGCTCGGTTTCTCTGTCGGTGTTTTCTACCATCCATCTATCATCCTCTTGTATTTCTTCTTTAATCCTCCTTCTCGCCTCCTCTTTTTTTCCTTCCTTTCCATCTTTTACCGTCCTCCTCCTCCTCCTCCTCCTCCTCCTCCTCCTCAACCCTCCCTCCCCCCTCGCCACCTCCCCCGCCGCCTCTCCCTCGGGCAGTCCAAGGTTCTGGTGTCGGTGTCGGTCAACTCTCCGGACGTCTTCCACATGGTGCTGCGCTACGCCAACCAGGGGGGTTCGGACGTCCGGGGCCGGGCGTCGGTCATCGAGGGCGCCTGGAGCTACTACTGTGGTGGCTGTAAGTGCTGCGAGGGCGACGAAGACGACGCTCCTCTTCCTCTTTCTGACCTTCTGTGTCTTATTCCAGCATCGGAAAAGGACGCGATAGAAGGGAAATGTCCACTTCTTATTCTGTCCTTTTTAATCCTGTGTATGGTGGGTTTTTACCGGCTGTTGGTGGCGGCCTCGTCTCCTGCTCGGGGAACTTTTGTTTATTTTTTTCCCTCTGGGCCACAGATCAGTTCAGATTTCAGGGTTTTAAGAATAAAAGAATTCACACCTTTCTTCCCTCCGAACTTCCTTGTCCTCTTTTTCGACATCGTCCCTGTAGACGGCCGTGAAGCTTCAGGTTTATGTGAGCGAGGCAGACGTCTATCTGACTCGTTTCATCCTCAGATATGTAAACTCTGAGGGCGCCACCTCCAACGGTAAAATAACAGCCTATCAGGTCAACCGCAGAGGTAAGTCTCCACCAATCACAAGAGAGTATTATTCTGTGTCCAACAGACACAGCAGCAGATGAATGTGTTTCTTTTCCCTCCGGATGACTGCATTTTTTTTATATATATTATTATTTATTACTATTTTTGATATAATATTTGATTAATTTGTGGCGTTTCTCGTGAGACCTTTTTTTTTTTGTTTTTATTTCAATTTCAGCAACTCATACAGTCAAATACTACATTTTTCCAACTATTGTTCTTTTTCTTTTATTTCTTTACAGCTGTATATCTAAATGTTTTATAGACCATTCAACTAAATAAAACAAACATTTCTCTCCAGCTTGAATATTGGTCCTTGGAATATGAGAGGGTGTGACCTTTTTAAGTGTTTAAAGTTCATTTACACTGTAATTACTTTTATTCTCTGATTAAATATCTACCGCAGATATAAGTTTGAATGTCTGACGCCGTGTTTTATTTTGAAGGTTCCGAACAGTCCAAACAGATCGTCTTCGCTCCGAGCGTCGAGCCCACTTTCGTCAACGTCCCCCAGAACAACTTTGCGGAGCCCTTCGTCCTGAACCCGGGAACCTGGACGGTGGTCATCGAGGCCGAGGGGATCCTGCTGGTGAGACAGAACCACCCGACAACACGTCCACGTGGGATCAGGACTTCTCTGAATTGATACCGGTGTGTCTCCACCTGCAGGACTACCTGGTCCTGCTGCCCAGCGCCTACTACGAAGCTCCCATCCTGCAGATCAAAGTGACCGAACCCTGCACCTACAGCTCCGGGCTCGAAGCCGGACCGAAGTAAAGATGCTGATGAATATTGTTTCGTGGAAGAAAAGACTTTTAATACTTTATTGAATAAAGCACAGCTCCACATGTGTTTCTGCTTCCAGCTGGAGATCCAGTATATGTTTATTAAATGATTAAAAACCCTGTCATTAAAAAGGCAGGTAGCGTAGCTTAGCACAAACACTGGAGACGGATGGAAACAGTTAGCCTGGCTCTGTCCGGAGGAAGAGTCTGAAAAGAAGTTGCTGTTATTGAGGTTATTGAGATGAAATGTGGACTGAGTGCTGCTGAAAAATACATTTACTTATAAAACACATTGAAACACAGCAGAGGTCGACCGACGTGCTGCACGTCATTAAACCGGATTAAAACAGTCAGAGAGGCTTGATCAGAAGCAGTCAAAACAATTAGTTTATTCATTATTATTAATTCATCAAAACAAAATTTAAGCCAAAGCGAAACAGAAGAATGTAGGAGCAGTAAATAATAAATCAAATGGAGGTTAATGTGGGAAAAAACACTTGAAAACGAGGAGGTTTTAAAACGGGTTTTGGTCCCACATTTTATTTTGTTAAACTTTGAACCTTTTTACTCAAATAATTGTGATGGATTTCCTGCTGGACAACAAGTCCCCACTCCGTCCTTTTTAACCGTCTGTCTCCGTCCGTCTGTCCAGCTGTCTGCTGTACCGCTATCTGTCTCTGGACTCCTTCCCCTCCGTCTCCGGTAACGACGCCAGCTGCCGCAGCGACAACCACCTGCCGCGGCCGTGCCCCACCGAGAGGGTGACGCCGCGGCACCCCGACGCGGCCGTCTGCAGCGGCTACGACGTGAGACGCCGTCCGACAACTACGACGGGTGTTCAAAGGCAGGAAATGTGGAGAGGAAGTTGGAAAGTCACGTGTTTTTTGTGTTTGTTTTTTCCTGCGGTTTTCCAGATCAGCGTGGAGCTGCGCGGCCGCCTGCCGTCTCCGGGCGACCACGTCCTGGTGGTCGAGTATTCCAGCGAAGAAGAGCTTCCTCAGACCCTGTCGGTCGGCGTCAACACACCGGCAGCACGAGCGCACCAACACCGCCTCACGCTGCTGCACTGCAAGTACAGGTGGGAGACAAACCCGCTGACTCGGGATTCAATTTAACTTCGTCCCAGAAAAGATCTTTTCCTTTTTTAAATTGTTATTTCCACGTTTACTGTCTCACTCGTGCTGCGTTCAAATGTCGTCGTATTTACCGCGCAGCAACGAGGAGAGCCCGTATGAACGGCGCCCTCTTGTGGGGCCTCGAGTTCACCAGTTGTGGCGTGTTTGTTTACAGAAAGGTCAGAGGTCGTGGAAGTTCATGTTTGGTTGGATGTTCAGCTGATATATTGTAGTTTTAGTCACGGAGAGTTTGTCTTCGTAACTTAGATAATAGCGATAATAGCTTGCTAAGTGTTAGCCTCTGTGGCTTCTAGACGCCCTCCACGTTGCTTTACTCGCTAATTTATGAATAAATCGCAGCCCAGTAATATAATATTCTGAAATGGACCATTCTGCATGAGGAGAAATACTTTTGGTGCTTTTCAGTAAATTTTGTTCCTTCAACTGTTTTACTTGAAATATTAAATGCAGGATTTGTAACATGACATTAATGTAGTATTGATGCTTTTTTATTTGTGTGTGTGCGTGTGCGTGTGCGTAGCTTCCTGTGTCGCATCGTGGCCGTCGACCAGCAGAACCGAGTGGCCGTGTTCTCCCTCCCCGTCAACCCCGAGGTCCAGCTCACCTCCGACCGGGCCAGCTTCTTCCTGGTGAGGTCACATGACCGCGGCCGAAGGGTCATAGCGTGAAAGACATTTTTTTTAATTGTCAAGTTTTCAGTTGTTGCCCCTAAAACATAATTCACAGCAGAAATTTTTTACATTTTTTAATTTTTGGAGCGTGCTTTTTTCTTGCTATATATTTTCAGTTGTTAATATAACTGAAGTTCTTTACCAGCATATAATTTACATAGACACACTCAGTCCTTAATAATAACAGCCATGGTGCTAAAATGTGTGCATTCAGGAACCATATTTATTAAAGAGATCATTTGGCTGATAAAAAGTCAAAAAGAAAAGAAGTCACTTCCTAAAATTGAACTTTTTTTCTGCCAATCAGCCTTAAAACAACAAAATAAAGTTACAGATTACAACGTTTAAAGATAATTGTCACGTTTGAGAATCTCAATATTTTTTGATGAATGTCCGCGTTTGTCTTCAGCACAAAGTGTACCTGGTGCCGAAGGAGCAGTTCAGGATGGAGTACGTTGAACCTAAAGTTCACTGCATCAGCTCTCATGGACAGTTTTCCCCCGACAGGTAAACGCAACATATTTTATTCCATAAAAACCTCGACGTGAATCATTTCAAACTCTCTGAGCCGTCGTCCTCCCGCCTGCAGCTCCTCCTGCGTTCCCTCACGCTTCCGGACGCCGTCGGACTCTCTGGTCCTGAAGGAGGGTCAGAGCTCGTCCATGCAGGAGGAGCCCTTCCTGGCCTCCCCTCCGGCTGCAGCTCCTCCTTCTCCTCCTCCGTCCTCCAACCAGGGAGACGATGCCTCCTGGTCGGGAGGCGAGCGGCCGCCCTTCGGAGCCGATAACGGTGACCACGTCCGGCTGGACTCGCTGCAGGTACGATGATGATGATGATGATGATGGTGATGATGATGATGGTGATGATGATGATGGAGGAGACAGTCAGTGCCTATGATGTCATGTTTATGTAACTTTCTGACAGTTTTTAGAGTTTAAATTATTCATTTTTCCGACTTTATGCTAATAAAGCTGATTTCCTGCATTATACAACCAGAAATGCAGATTTTTTTTATAGATGATGCTGTTAGAGGTTAAAGTGACTTCACTTTATATTCTACGATACTTCGTCATAATAAACCGTCCAACTCGGCATAAAGTTGTTAAATTCAGACTCGGTTTCAGCTGCAAAATAAAGTCTCTTGCCATCTTTTCCTCGTCCGTCCTCCCCTTTTATCTTTTGGTTTACCCAGAATGCAGCGGTGTACTCGACCCGCGTCCACGCCCTCGGCCGCTACGTCTTCATCCTGCACTACCACCAGCCTCTTCACCCCTCCTACCCGGTGCAGGTCTACATCAACGGGGGGCGGATCTGGCAGGGTGAGTGACGGCAGGAATTAGAGCTTTTAATTATAATAACAACGAAGTGGGAACGTGAGAGATATTTGAGCCGGTGTTCCCCGACTCTTCAGGCCACGCCAACGCCTCCTTCTGTCCGCACGCGTACGGCTGCAGGAACGTGCTGGTCTCGGAGAACCAGATCATCCTGGACGTGACGGACCACGAGGTCTTCCTCACCGTGCAGGTTCCTGCCGGCAGGACGCTGTGGTTGGTGAGTGATTCTATTCATTTCAAACGTGGTGTCGTAAAGACGGCTGATATTTACGATGTGTTTTCTGGAGTTTTTCTTTGATTCGTTCTGACAATAAAACCGTCGTAGTGCTTTTTCTGGCTGGTGAAGAGATTTAACCACAAAATGAACTTCAAAAATAGTTATATTTGGTCTGAAATGAATAAATAAAGCATAAATAAATAAAGCTTTAGCCTCGTCTTCTCTGACGTCTCGTGTCTGCAGGATTACGTGCTGGTGGTTCCCGAGTCGAGCTACAGCTCCAGCTACCTGAACGAGGAGCCCGTGGACAAATCCTACGACTTCATCAGCAACTGCGGCCAAAACAGCTTCTACATCAAGTCAGTATCGTAACGAAGCTCCACGTCGATGTTTAAACGAGACGTTTATTCTGTGGTAACACCGTCCTCCTCCTCCTCCTCCTCCTCCTCCTCCTCCCCTCGTCCGTCCAGTCCGTCCTCCACCTCCCTGTTCTGCCTCAGCTCGGCCGTGTCTCTGTCGGCGTACGTCAACAACGGGGCGTTGCCGTGCGCCTGCCACGAGGTCGGCGCCGAGAGCGACACCTGCGAGCTGTTCGGCGGTCAGTGCCGCTGCCGGCCCGACGTGATCGGACGGGACTGCTCCATGTGCTCTACGGGATACTGGGGCTTCCCCAACTGCAGACGTGAGTGTTCACATGATCAGTTACGTCCATCATAGATTTCTACATCTTCAAGTTTCATACGTCCTGAAATTGGACTTAATGTCACCTGCTGAGTCACTGGTTGCTATGACGACACCCATCAGTGGGGCATTGAGCTGTCACATACAGACGCGTGCACACGGAGGCGGTGGAGAAATATTGAGTCCGACTTCGAAAAAGTCCTCAGAGAAAAAATCACGAGTCCCATCGGAAGAACTTCTTCAGCAGAAAGTCGTCGTCGATGATCGTGTTGGTTTTCATCTTCCTACTGCGTACTGTGTCGGTTTAATCACAGCTTGGAGACGCCATGCTTTTCTGTTTTTGAGTTAAAAGTGATTCAGTATGAAAGAAATTGATCAGTGGACTTTCTCCCCCCCCCCCCCCCCCCCCTCCCCCCCAGCCTGTAACTGTGGTACCAGGCTGTGTGAGCCGGTGACCGGCGACTGCATCTGTCCTCCGAGGACGATGCGGCCCGAGTGCACCCAGTGCGAGCCGCAGACGTTCGGCTGCCACCCGGTGGTCGGCTGCGAGGTCTGCAACTGCTCTCGGCCCGGCATCGTCACGCCCGACGTCAGCTGCGACACGCTGAGCGGACAGTGCAGGTACGACGAGACGACGCTGATGAAATGCCGGTCTGAGAGTCTGAGAGTTCATTTTCTTTTCGAGTGAGGTGTTTTTGTCCATTCAGATTCCTCTGCTCTGCTTTCTGAACGCCACCACGTGACAGACAGGCTGAACTCGGTGTTTAGAAACGGTTATTTCTGGCCGGCCGTGTCTCCCTGAGGCGGTCTTGGCGCCGACTCTCACGCTGGGTTGGTCTCGTGTTTGAACCCGACGGCTCGCGTCTGTTTTCTCTGGAAGGTTTTAAACCTCTGAGCTCCCTGAGGGACCTCGGACGGAGCAGCAGCTTCATCAGTGTACACAGCATGATGATGATGATGATGATGATGATGGAGTTTGATTGTGTTTTCTCTTTACTTTCCCAAAGGTTTTGTCTCTCTAGAGGCCGGTCGCTTTCTATCGTCGTCGTAGCAACCATCAATTGTTATTTTTTGGGGGAGTTTGATCTGTGATTACTAAACATGCAAAATAACAACTGATTATAATGTTGTTGTTGTTGTTTTTTTCCAGTTGCAAGAACAACATCGTCGGCCGCCAGTGTGACCGCTGCGCCCCCGGTTTCTATGGTTACCCCAACTGCAGGCTGTGCGACTGCAACGAGGCGGGAACGGAGGAGGAAGTGTGCGACTCCTTCACGGGACGGTGTCTCTGCAAGGTGGTTGAAGCGCACACACACACACACACACACACACACACACACACACACACACACACACACACACACACGTATGTTCTAACCACCGCTGCGTGTTCCCCTCCGCCTGCAGGAGAACGTCCAGGGTTCCCGGTGCGACCAGTGCCGGGTCGGTACTTTCCACTTGGACCCGACCAACCCGAACGGCTGCACCAGCTGCTTCTGCTTCGGAGCCACCGACCGCTGCCGCAGCTCCAACAAGCGGCGCAAAGAGGCACGCACGTTCCTTCCTTTACATCTTAATATGTATTTTATAATAAATCTCAGATTCGCAGATTAAACGGAACCTAAAGTTTCTGTCGATAGATCGTCGTGTTATTTACAGCTGATGGAGACGAAGCTCAGAGAGACAGTCAGCTGATGGAGACGAAGCTCAGAGAGACAGTCAGCTGATGGAGACGAAGCTCAGAGAGACAGTCAGCTGATGGAGACGAAGCTCAGAGAGACAGTCAGCTGATGGAGACGAAGCTCAGAGAGACAGTCAGCTGATGGAGACGAAGCTCAGAGAGACAGTCAGCTGATGGAGACTAACATCCCTCATAAAATCACGGGTTTCCCGTGTTTTCCACATGTATGACACATTCAAGTTGCAACATATCATAACAGGAAAATATGTGGTCACGTTTTAACATGGGAATCTACGTCACACGTTACACCGTCCAAATGTTCCAAAAAACACGTGTCATGTGATCACATGACGTTTTGCACGTGAAATTCATGTGATGGACGCTGAATTCTGTTTGTTTCCTGATGATGTCACATATTTCTGTGCACCAATCAGAATTCATTTCAAAGAGTGTGTTGATAGTTGTGAAGTTGCCAGACTGTGAAATGAATCGGTAAAATAAAAGTACAGTTTTTGAGTGTTAAACTCTGTTTACTTTTGCTTGTTGTTTATCAGCTAATAAACTCAAGATTTCAGATGTGTTGAGTATCTCTGAGGTTAATGAGATTTTCTGGGATTTATCATGTAAATTTCGATATGAACTGTTTTTAACCCGGAGAGCGTTTTAATGTCGTCTCTTCTCCTTCAGATCATGGACATGGAGGGTTGGGTGCTGCTCGGAGCGGACAGACAGGAAGTAGCGGTGACGGTGTATCCGGGTCAGGACCTGGTGGAGGCCGACCTCAGCGACGTGCCCGACGTGTACCAGGACCTCCACTGGCACTCGCCCAAGACTTACCTGGGAGACAAGGTGAGGTGGTGGAGGAGGTGGAGGAGGAGGAGGAGGTGGCGAAAACAAAAACCAGAGACGAGCAACAAAATGGTTAAAAACCCTGAAATAAAGAATCCGAATGATTCAGTTTGAAATCTGAAATAAAAAGTCGGCCTTTCGGATCCTGAACCTGTTTACAGATTCTCCAATAGTTTTTATTAACTACTGATATGATGACGGGAAACTTTGAACATTAGTTAGGCGGCCCTTCAAAATAAAAGTCTGCCTTTTTTTCCCCTCTCATCTTCTCATTTTTTCACGTACACAAAAAAAGGCCCCACTTTTGGGTCCCGACCCACCGTTTGAGCACCACCATCACATCATTAATGTCATTGTTACACACTCATCGTACTGACTTAAAAAATGTGTATTTAAGTCAGATTTTTCAGATTGTTTCAGACCAAACATGAGACTTCTTTTAAATACCCGTCAGATATTCAATACCAACAACGTCAGTCGTAGTAATAACAAGGTCGGCGTGACCCGACACACGGCGCTCTCAGGAATGTTCTTAAAGCTGCTCGGTACAAAGAGGCTCGTTTTTAAAATGCTCCTAAAACAGCTGCAGATATTTGGGTGTGTTTCTCTTGGTTCATCGAAAGGATCTGTTTCTACTCCAGGAAGGTTCACTGAGGGCGACGGTGAAGATGAGGGAGATGTTTGAGTGCGTGGAAATACATCAAGATAAATAAAGACTGGATGAATACAAATAGCACATGTAGGCAGGAATTATGAATTAGCTTTTGTTTGCTTCTGATTTTTATCTAGAAAAGAAAAGGTTGAAAAAAAAATGGTTTTAAAAGTAAATGGACAAAAACTTGACTTTTCCACCCAGAAATGAGGCCGATTTTTCTCATATTTGTTGCTGAACACAGATCAGTCATGATAGAGATGTTGTTTTTTGATAAATGTTGAATCAAACCCGGTCTAAAAATCATGAATGTGGTCGTAAACGAAGTTTAAAGCAGATGAGATGATGATGATGGGAAATATGAATATTCAGTACTTGATACTTCATTCGCTGCACTTTGTCTTCACTTTCTGATTTTTCTTTATTTTTTAATCCCAAACAAAGATTGTTGCAGAAATTTTCCAAGAAAATTACATCCAGGTTATTTGTTAAGAGGATAAAAATTGTATCCTCTAATTTTATCCTATTTTACTTTATCTTATTTATTAATAAGAGAAAAACAGCATGAAAGTGATTTAAAAGGCAGAAAATGAGACACAAACAAACAACAGACGTCCTTCATCAGACGGGCTGTTTGGATACAGATCAGTGTTTCGTCTACGGCTTTCATGTGTGATGCAACCAGCATGAGTCTCCTTAACAATCCCCCCCCACCCCACCACCACCCATCTGTACCTTCAGACAGCAGCCTGCAGATACCTGCAGGATCAGTGTAGAAGAAGAGTCTCTTTATCTCTGAATTTAATCCTGCGCTGTTTGGAGGAAGATGAACTGTGTGCTTCCTGTCTCCGGTGTGTTTCATCTTTTATCGTCCCCCCCCCCCCCCCCGTGTTCCCCCAGGTGTCGTCCTACGGAGGTTACCTGAGGTACCGTCTCCACACTCAGACCATGAGAGGCGACGTGCTGTCTCTGCCTCCAGAAGCTTCCCGGCCCGACATCATTCTCAAGGTGCAAAAACAAACGCACCCACGATTATCACTTTAAAAGACAAACTGTTGTGTCTGAATGTTCAATCACACGCTCGCATGGCGTCCCGCAGGGGAACCAGATGACGCTGGTGTTCATGGAGAGGGAGTACTCGTCACCTGAGGAGCCTCACCTGGGCATCGTTCACATCGTCGAGGTAACGCCGGGAGGTTCACGCCGACTTGTGTCGGCTCTGAAGGGAAATCCTCTTCAAATCCAAGATGTTGTGAAATCAGAAACGAGGTTTTGGAGTTTAGTGACTTCAGGTTGTTTAATCTCACTTTAAATATTAACAGAATTCTGCAGATATGAAGTGTTACAACTTTATATACACAGATCTGATTCATGTGTATAAACTAAAACCTCTGAAGGAAGACGTCAGAAGAGAAAAGTCTTTTCACAAAGCTGAAGCTTTAATGTTTTGATTCATTATTAGACTCGAACTTGGAGGACAAACTGGACGCAAACATAGCTCGTCCTTGTCTTATTATTTAAACCTTCTCATGGTCGTGACTTATTGTGGATTAAAGAAAAGTCTAAAGCCTGAAACACCAAGAGGAGATGTTTATGATCCTCCAGTTTACAGCTGCAGCGCTTCGTCCATTCATTTATTAGTTAGAAAATCATTTGACATTTTTCCATTTCCTGACATTTTAAAGACCAAACAGCTGATTGATGAATGAAAAAAATAAATGACAGCTTAATCGATAATGAAAAATAATCCTCTTCGTCCTCCTCCTCCTCCTCCCCTCCTCCCCCCTCCCCCTCCCCCCGCTCCTCCTCCTCCTCACAGGGGAGTTTCCGTCACGCTCAGACGGGTAACTCGGTGTCCCGGGAGGAGCTGATGATGGTTCTGGTCGGTCTGGAGTCTCTGCAGGTCCGAGCCCTCCACTCCCAGTCGGCCCACTCCGTGTCGCTGCGCGGCGCCGTGCTGGAGGGCGCCGAGAACCTGTCCGCCGGTCGCCATGCCAACAACGTGGAGATCTGCATGTGTCCCGCCAACTACCTCGGAGACTCGTGTCAGGTGGGGCGACAGTTTTAGTTTGTTCAGTTGTTAGTTTGCAGAAGTTCTTTGATTTTTTTTAATTTTTTTTTAACCAGTCAAATTGGGCAGAAAGAGGTTTTGATCACGTCGAGGAATTTACATTTTTTATTTGTCACATTATTTTGATGAAATAAATTATAGTCAGCTACAAAATTAGACAACAACTGTCCAAGATCACTTTGTCACCTTTTATGTGTTACAGTTCACTAATAATCCAAGTGATAATTCATTTCCAACTATTTTCATACTTGATTTAGTCATTTGTGTTTCTTAATTAATTTAGATATTACGTCTGCATAGTTGCTTCTTTTTTTTTTTAATTGAATATCAACAGTACGACAATAAAAGCAGTGGTGCGTGTCCTCGGCGTTGATGTTCCTCTCCTCTGTGCAGAAATGCGCTCCGGGTTTCTACCGCGACACCATCGGCCTGTTCCTGGGGAAGTGCGTTCCCTGTAGCTGTAACGGACACTCGGACCGCTGTCTGGACGGGTCGGGGGTCTGCGTGGTGAGAATCTCCGACGGCGACGCCGACCGACGCCTCCGGCATCGTTCACGCTCTGATAACTGCGTATTTCTTTTTCTTTCTTTCTTTTCTGTCTCTCCATCAGAGCTGCCAACACAACACCGCCGGCGACCACTGCGAGAAGTGCCAGGGCGGTTTCCTCGGCAACAACAGCCTTGACGGACAGGCCGTGTCGTGCTCCAGCTGTCCCTGTCCTCTGAGGACCCCGTCCAACAAGTCAGTGCATTCGTTCGTCCTCTCGGCCGTCTCTCTCCTGTCCACCGGCCTCACGCGTTATTTTGTGTGTGTGTGTGTGTGTGTGTGTGTGTGTGTGTGTGTGTGTGTGTGTGTGTGTGTGTGTGTGTGTGTGTGTGTGTGTAGTTTTGCAGAAGGTTGTGTGCAGAAGAGCGACCGGATGCAGTGTCTGTGTATGCCGGGATACGCCGGACCGCACTGCGAGAGGTAAACTAACCACCAATCGAAGTCATTTCAAAGGGTCAAAAAAAAACAACCAAAAAACGACGACTTGACAGAAAAAACAGATGTGAAGTTTGTTAAAACGACTTCGGTCACTTTGGTCCGTTTAAGAAGAAATAATTGAATCAGTTTGTTGTTGAAACAGTTTAAAAAAAACAAGTTTTGTCCTGAAAACGTCTGTGAACTAAAATAAAGTTCTCAAACTGCTGGAAGTCAAATAAACAAGTAAAATAAAGTGGCTGGATTTTGTCTGATCAGCACAAAGGAAACCGGTTTTCACGTCATTAAATTCAACTTTTTATCTGTGAAAGTCAGAGAAGTTTACATTTAATTTGAACTTTGTAAAACTGTTTATATTATTGGAGAAACTTCAGGTGAAGCCGTCTGTTCCTGAAGTTTTGTTTCCATCTGAACTTTTATTTCATTTTCTCTTTGTTCCAGCAGGATAAAAAGCAAACAGACAACATATAAGCACCATGTGCTGCACACACACACCTCATTAACTCCGGGCCTCTTTGCTCAGGTGCGCCCCCGGTTTCTACGGCAACCCCATGGTTCTGGGCAGCAGGTGCCAGTCGTGCCATTGCCACGGCAACACGGACCCCAACATGCTGTTCACCGACTGCCACCCGCTGACCGGAGAGTGTCTGAGCTGCATGCGCGACACGGCCGGGCCGCATTGCGACGTCTGCGCCCCCGGTTACTACGGCGACGCCGTGGGCGCCAAGAACTGCACCAGTGAGTTGAGCTTTTGTAGCTCGGCTGCGGCGGCACAGTAAACGCCTTCATCGTCCGTTATCCAGTTACCTGACAGTTTCTGGTTTATTCGTTTGTTAAAAAGTTTAATTAACTGTGTTTTGTGTTGTTGTTGTTTTTTTACCCAGAGTGCAGCTGTTCTCCGTGTGGAACCGAGTCATGTGACCCTCACAGCGGACGGTGTCGCTGTAAGCCGGGAGTGAGCGGGCCGCTCTGCGACCGCTGCGGGGTGAGACACGACCTCTCTGAGCTCCTTCATCGTGGCTCAACATGTGTTTCTGGGTTTAATATTTAGAATCGGGAAAAAAAACAGCGTTTTGTTCTCATTTTTAAAACTTTGAATCCACATCAGAGTTGATTTATTTCTCGACTGCAACCAGCTTGATTTTAAGATTTTTTTTTTTTAGCAAGTAAAATGTTCTGATGTCGTCGTTTTCTCCTGTTTTTGTGTTTTTGTCTCGTATTTTGGGCATTTGGGTTTTTTTTCCATTAAAGAAATGACTAACGTGACGCGCCGCCTCCCTCAGGACGGCTCCTTCGGCTTCGACTCGTGCTCCGGCTGCCGTCAGTGCGACTGCGCCGCCTCGGCGGCTCTGGTGCAGCCGTGCGACCGTCAGAGCGGTCGGTGCGCCTGCCGGCCCGGCGTCAACGGGCCGAGCTGCCGGCAGTGCGCTCCGGGATTCTGGGACTACGGATCGGACGGCTGCAAGAGTGAGTTAGACAACACAAAAACGTACAAAACATTCACACGCTGCACGCTCTCCTGACAGCTTTCTGGTCCAGCGTTGAACTCGGGTCAAATCTGTTTTCCGTCCGCCGTCCTCCAGAGTGCGACTGTAATGGCGGCCGCTGCGACCCGCGCACGGGAGAGTGCCGCTGTCCCGACGGGATGACGGGCAAACAGTGCGACACCTGCTCACAGAGGTACAGCGTGCCCGCGGAGGACCGGCACGGCACGCACTGCGAACGTGAGCCAATCATCAGTTTTATTTCTAAAAACTTAGAAAATCTTCTTTTAAAAAAAATATCCAGTAGCACGATGCAACGACTCTGTGGGGATAAAACATAAAATCTAACGAAACAATTACAGTATAAAATGAGATGAAATCAGAGCAGGAGCAACCAGACAGTTGAGAAGGGAGCAGGTCCCGTTACCAGGGCAACAGCCAGGTCGGACCGAAGCCTCCATTGAATACGGTTTGG
Source organism: Brachyistius frenatus (assembly GCF_029030835.1). NCBI lineage: Eukaryota > Metazoa > Chordata > Actinopteri > Embiotocidae > Brachyistius > Brachyistius frenatus. The sequence continues at coordinate 163,630 of NW_027210773.1, read as the reverse complement.
TTCGTCGCATCTCAAACAAGTCCTCGCTACGCAAAGGTCCTACCGGAAAAAATATTTTGTATTAATATAATAATATATTGTGTGTGTGTGTGTGTGTGTGTGTGTGTGTGTGTGTGTGTGTGTGTGTGTGTGTGTGTGTGTGTCCTCACAGTGTGTGACAGCTGCGTCATCGTCCTGCTGGAGGACCTCGACAAGATGAACGACAACTTCCGCTCGGTGGCCGATCAGCTGAGCAGCCTGAACGCCAGCTCGGTGGCCTGGGCTCAGCTGGACAGCCTCAACAGGTCGATGGAGGACGTCGCAGTGAGTTCACACACACACACACACACACACACACACACACACACACACACACACACACACACACACACACACACACACACACACGCACACGCACGTGATATTAACTCACTTCCCATCGTGATTCCAGCGTGCCATCGAGAACTACAACAGCACGCTGGACGACAGCCGGAGTCGCGCCGACCTGCTGGATGCCGAGATCGTGAACATCAACGATGACATCAACGAGCTGCAGAACAAAGTGAGACACACACACACACACACACACACACACACACACACACACACACACACACGTCTTCTTCACCACAACTAAACACAACAAACCTGCTGTTTTTTATGTGTGTTCATGTGGTGTTGTTTTCAGGTGTCGGTGATGATTGACAGGGTCGGTAACCTGCGCAACAATACCAACAACACCCACCAGAGGGCGGAAGACCTGCTGTCCTTCATCAACAAAATGACCTCCGACATACGCAGTAGGAAAAATCATTTCACATGCAGCTCTCAAGTTAAATTGTGTTATCGCAAAATTAAATATTTACATAAAAAGTGAGCTTTTTTTTTTTGTCTGTTTGTCAAGTAAAAATAAGATAACACAAAAAATACAATCTGGTGGAGATGTTTAAAATGTTCGTTAACTTTTGTCAAACAAACAAAACAAAAATGTACAGATTAAAACTCCTGCTTTGAAAAGAAATACTGAGATTTTGCTTTATTTGGTCGAGGATACAATTTTTTATATTTTAAATAAATGTTATTTCAGGTCAAGCTGTTTATCTAGAAACTTGTTTTCTATCCATGTTTCTGTCTCACTCCACAAAAAAAAACAAAAAAACACAAACCAGTTGAAGGATAAATCCGTTTTCTTTTCGTAGACGTGATGCAGATGGTGAACCGGTCGTCCCTGAACGAGACGGAGGGGGAGCAGGACGGCACGGAGCAGGAGACGAAGATGAGGGAGGTGCAGGCGATGATGAGGGAGATGAGGTACCGGAGCTGCGTGGGTCAGAAGAAGATGGCCGACCGAGAGGCGACGGAGGCCAAGAAACGTACGTTCACGCCGGAGAGGACAAAACACACGTCGTCATTTCAAACAAACGTCAGAGGACCACGTTTCTTCTTTTACACATTTTAATGGAGGTCGAAGAAAACATTTTGCTGCGAGAATAAGAGTAGAGTAAATTTGTATAAACCCTGAGAGGCAGTTTGTTTTGAAAAAAGTAGTTTTAAAATATATAAAACAAATAAAATTGAGTTGAATTAGTTGACAGTTTTTAGACATTTCTTTATTGTTTTATTTTTTACGGTTTTTATTCTTATTTAACTGAATGCAGTTTTATTACTAACATTGTCAGTCTGTCAGTCTGTCAGTCTGTCGTTCTGTCAGTCTTTCAGTCTTTCTGTCAGTCTGTCAGTCTGTCAGTCTGTCGTTCTGTCAGTCTGTCGTTCTGTCAGTCTGTCAGTCTGTCAGTCTGTCAGTCTGTCAGTCTGTCGTTCTGTCAGTCTTTCAGTCTGTCAGTCTTTCAGTCTGTCAGTCTGTCAGTCTTTCAGTCTGTCAGTCTGTCAGTCTTTCAGTCTGTCAGTCTGTCAGTCTGTCAGTCTGTCAGTCTGTCAGTCTTTCAGTCTGTCAGTCTTTCAGTCTGTCAGTCTGTCAGTCTGTCAGTCTTTCAGTCTGTCAGTCTTTCAGTCTTTCAGTCTGTCAGTCTTTCAGTCTGTCAGTCTGTCAGTATGTCAGTATGTCAGTCTGTCAGTCTTTCAGTCTTTCAGTCTGTCAGTCTTTCAGTCTTTCAGTCTTTCAGTCTGTCAGTCTTTCAGTCTGTCAGTCTTTCAGTCTTTCAGTCTGTCAGTCTGTCAGTTATGTCGCTTCTTCCTTTATTTTTTGTATCAGGATCTTGTCTCTGAAAATGAAAACGATGATGTGTGATTGTGTTTATCAAATGTTCACAGTTCGACTGCTCCGTAAATGTAAACTGTGACGTAAGTGTGTGTTTTCAGTCGTAATTAAGAAAATGCAAAATGAAACAAAGTCTTTTCTGCGTCCTCAACGCGTCTCCGTCTCCTGCCAGTGTTGGACCGCGTCAACAAGGAGCTGAGAGACCGTCAGGTAGGAAACAGCGACCTGGCCAAGACCATCCGAGACAAGCTGTCCCGCTTCCACTCGTCCATGATGGACCTGCGAGACGCCCTGAACGAAGCCGTGAACAACACGGCGAGAGCCGCGGAGCTCAACAACGCCAACCAGAAAATCCTGGAGGACAACACCGTGAGTCTGGAGGAGGACATCTGCAGGAAGCGTCTTCATGAAGGTGAACAGAAGTCTCATCCCGCCTCTTTGTGTGTGTCGCCTCTCAGAGGAGGATCGAAGATCTGCTGACGCAGCAGAAGCAGGTGATGGAGCAGCTGAACATGGCCGAAGACGACGTCGCGCAGGTCAACGACGTGCTGTCGCTGCTGCAGGACTCCAAGGAGGTGAAAACAGGAACACGGACATTTATATCCTGTTTCCTGCTCTTACTGCTGTTAGCGAACAGAAAGTGAAAAAACTGACGTCTGTGAATGTGTTTTTTAGGATGAAATGACACCCGTCTGTTTGAGTTTAGTTTAGTTTTTGTCAGGTTTGAGGTTGAGGTTTGTTTTACAGGATTCACGCTGGTCCTGGAAATTTAGAAAGTTATAAAACAAAGGTCTCTTCCAGACTAGAAAGTCCTGGAACATCATGGAGTTCAATTTAAAATGTAATATTCTGCCTGCAGGATTTTTCTATCAGCTGTTACTGAACTTGTTTCTGAGTGTTTTTTTCATCATGTTGCTTTTTTCACTAACAAACATTCAGGAAAATCAACATTTCAAAGAGCTTCAGCTGCAAAATGAGGAATTCAAAGATAAAAAAAATAGACAAAAGAAAAGCTAAAAGTTTGTAAAAGGACTACAGATCCACCTGATGTGGGAGACGGGAGCAGTTCGCTGCCACGGTAACGGTGAGGAGGTAACGGTGAGGTAACTTCCTCTTCAACTCTAAACGATGTGTTTCAGGAGTACGAGCGTTTGGCGGCTCAGCTGGACGGCGCCAGGAAGCCTCTGGCCGAGAAGGTGCAGAACTTTACGTGGCCCGACTCCAAAATCCCGCTGGTGGAGAAGGCGGAGAAACACGCCGAGCTGCTGGAGGCGTTGGCCAAGAACCTGTCCAGGTCAGAGAGCAGATGTCTGAACAGAAGCTCAGCTGGGCGGACAAACTTCACCGTTACGTGTGACGTCAATAAAAACAACACGACCGTCTGCGTCTGTCCGCAGTTTGATCGCAGAAACCAAACGGGACGGAAACGTCGA
>NW_027210773.1:90000-155000 GCF_029030835.1 Brachyistius frenatus | reverse complement strand
GCAGCGCTTCGAGCAGGAAGTCAAGCTGCTGTCGTACAACGGGATCCTGCTGCTGCTGCACAACGAGGTGAACGCTTCGCACAACCTTCAGATCATCTGCTGATGAAGTGGTGATGCGGCGCTACTTCCTGTCAACATGAACTCAGATAGGCAGTAGAGCTCTGAGAGTCCCCGGTTCAAATCCCGGCTACATGCTGCATGTTTTCCGGTCTCTGTCCATTAAAGGCAAAAAAAAACGCCTACAAATATATCTTTAAAAAAGTTAAACCATCATTCATTTCTTTGTTTGTCCTCCCTCAGACTAAGTTCCTGTGTCTGGCGGTGCTGCAGGGACGCCTCAAGGTTTTCTACGACTTCAACGGCTCTCTGGTGGAGCTGGAGCCCAAAGAGCCGACGTCGGACTTCCTGAAGATCTCCGACGCCGACTCCAAAGCTGTGAGTCGGCCTTTATATATTTATACACTCTTTACTTTGGTCCGTCAAGCATTTAAATAAACAATTTTTATTGCTATTTTCATTAACTATCAAATTCAGCTTCTGTTTTTAGGGTAATTTAGATTTCTCTGATGTCATCAGTTGGTTTATTGTAACTTGTGACTCCCTGAAGTTTATTCACCGCATTAACCTGCACACACAGCATGTCAGACATAATAAAAAAAAAAAACGACATTTATTTCATCAACATTCAGAGGTTGAAATGTTTTTAATCTGTGCAGCTGGAGATCATCATCCTGCGTTCGACGCCGAACCGCATCGTGGTGCGAAACAACCGCAACACGCTGTACATGCACCAGTTCACCGAGAGCATCCCTCCGTTCAGCGGCAACTACTTCCTGGGAGGAGTACCGAAGCACAAGATGCCCGACAAGTGAGTCCAACACGGCTTTTACTGAAGAACTTTTATTTGTTACAACACGTAATGTGCCATTAAATCAAAACAACGAGCTAAAAAGAGGCTAAATGAAATCTTCCACACTATAAAAAGTTGCCAAAATAGAAATATTTGTTAGTTTAGCTTTAAAGAAAAATGATAAATTCTCATTGATAAAAAAACAAAAACAAACAGAAAACTCGTATCAATGAGGATGTGTTTATTTTTAATTTTTTCTCTTTTTTTTATTTAAGTCACATTTAATTGTTTTTAGTATAATTATAACTCCCTCAGACTTCCATGTTGGAAAGCAGCGAGGTCCAATAACGAAGCCACGCCCCCAAAATATAACTTCCTGCAATAAAAGACGTAAAAATCATATTTTGTAAAATTTTACAGTTTGAAGTCGTTACAGTTTGGATTTTACGGCACTTCAGAATAAGAAGAATAAACAGGAGTTTGTCGAATGCTGTAGCAGAACAAAACAAAGCAGCTGCAGGACACACTTGGCCCGCGGGCCTCAGATTGGGCCACGCTGGTCGATATGAATGTAGATGTGGGAGGAAGACGAGGAGTTCTTCTTCTGCCGCTAATTAAACGTAGAAATAATATTCAGCCGTGTCGGGTGGTTTAAAGAGCTTCACCCCTCGTCTTCCTCGTCTTCCTCAGGCTGAAGGCTCAGTTCCCCAAGCAGGGCTCGGTGAAGGGCTGCTTCAGGAACGTGAAGGCCCAAAACTCCCACATCGACCTGAAGAGGATGACGAGCTCCGGCGTCAGCTTCGGCTGCCACGGCGACCTGCTGGTGAGAAAAAAACAAAACACGCAGCTTCACATTCAGCAGTAGAAACAGTAGAAACATGAAGATGCAGCAGGATGTGGAGATATTTAGTGTGTGTGTGTGTGTGTGTGTGTGTGTGTGTGTGTGTGTGTGTGTGTGTGTGTGTGTGTGTGTGTGTGTGTGTGTGTGTGTGTGTGTGTGTGTGTGTGTCCAGATGGCCCGTGAAGCTCACTTCGGCGGTCAGAGTTACCTGAATTTGGGTCTGATGAACGTCCCGAAGCTCCGGGACAACTTCTACAGCAGCTTCAGCTTCAGGACGGAGAAGGAGGACGGACTCATGTTCTACCACCAGGACCAGGTCGCTGCTTCCTGCTTCCTGTTTCCTTCTTCCTGTTTTCTGCTTCCTGCTTCCTGTTTGTGTCCTCCTCCTCTTACCTGTCCTGGTTGTGCTGCAGGAGGGAACCTGCCAGGTGTTCCTTGACGGCGGCCAAGTGGTGGTTCGAGCCGGCAACGTCGGCATCAGGACGCAGAAGACGTACAACGACGGCAACAGCCACTACGTGTCCGTCTACAACAACGCCAACGGGATCCGACTCTACATGGACGACGTGCTGGAGAGGTCCAAGGAGGAGATCCTGGTGGCGAGCCGGAGCGGCGGTCCGGGAGGCGGGACCTTCCTGGGGGGGGCGCCGAACCACGGCCTCAACAACCTCACAGGGTGCATCAGCAACGTGTTCATCAAGAGGTCAGACACACAACATAACACAACACAACACAACACAACACAACACAATATAATTTGGGCAGCACAGTGGTGCAGTGGTTAGCACTGTCACCTCACAGCAAAAAGGTTCCGGGTTCGAATCCGGTCCTGGGCCTTTCTGTGCGGAGTTTGCATGTTCTCCCTGTGCTTGCGTGGGTTCTCTCCGGGTTCTCCGGCTTCCTCCCATCATCCAAAAACATGCACCTCAGGTCAGGTTACCTGGCGCCGCGCTAGTGGCAGCCTGCTGCAGCAGCTCCCCCCTGAGAGCCCCCCCTGAGAGCCCCCCTGAGAGCCCCCCTGAGAGCCCCCCTGCTGTAGGGAAGACATTTCCCCTCGGAGATTAATAAAGTGAATAAAATAAAATCACATAACACAATATAACACAACATATTTGATCATGTCAGAGACACACACATATTACAGTGTTTTTAATGTGTTTGTTGTGTTTTTGTTGTTTCCAGGGAAACGAGTCCTCAGATGATTTTGAACCTGCTGAAAGTGAACGAAAACGTGAACGTGCCTCTTGACTGTCCCGCCGCTAAAAAACCTCAACAGATCGCCGCCGCTCCGCCCAAACACGGCAACAAACAGAAGGTACACAACAACAACAACAACACACAAATAAACAGCTGACGGACTTCACGTAACGCTCCGTCCGTCACCTCTCAGGGGAAACACAAGAAGCCGTCGGGGTCCCGCAGCCGCAACACCAGGGAGTCCTGCCAGGGGGCGCCGTCGGACCTGGAGGGCGGAGCCACGCACTTCAGCGGCTCCACGTTCAGCTACCAGAGATATGACGCTCCGCCCGGCGCGCTCGGCTACACGTGAGTTCAAACCGGGCAGAGGAGATAAACGTGTGTTCGGTTCTATCGGCCAATCACCTCTCTCCGTGCGTCCGCAGGCCCCGCCTCTCCATGGCGCTGAGGATCAACTCGTCCGACGGCCTGGTGCTCCACGCGGCCGGCGGGCAGCGCGGCCGAGCCGGCATGTCGCTGAGCGTGTCGGACGGCCGCCTGCTGCTGCTGCTGGACGGAGGGAAGAGGAAGGTCAGCCTGCGCAGCCGCAAGACGTACGACGACGACCGCTGGCACACGGTGAGGTCACGGAGAGGTCACGGAGAGGTCACGGCGAGGTCACAGAGAGGAGAGGCGGTTATTTATCATCAGACAGACATTTACAGTTTTATCTGTTGTGTTTGCACGTTCACGTCGTGACATAATTTAACATTTGAACTGTTTCCAAAGCAAAGAACGAACCTTCAGCCACTAAATCTGCGTTTTCAAACTCTGATGTCACTGATTAGGGGCGTGGCCACAACAGCTGCACACTTAAATTGAGTTAGCTGCAGGATTCAGTGGTTGTGTTTCTGTCTTTTTGTCGCTGCAGGTGTTTATAAAGCGTGAAGGAGAGAAGATCAGTCTGATCGTCGACGGCATCGCAGCTCAGTCCAAGAGGATTCCTGCAGGAGACCGGACGCGACTCGCCGGGCCTTTATACGTGGGCGGAGTCCCGCCCTCGCTGACGGTAAACACCCGGACGCATCATCACACGTCTGCATGAAGCTTTGAGTGTTTCCAAATGTACCGTAACTTAAAGGAAACGTGACCGACGCGACAGAAACAACAGATCCAGCTGGTAAAAGAAAAAAGGATAGTGTTCAAATTTACTACAAAATAAAAGCACGCTGTCATCAAGCTTTTATTTAAATTTACTACAAAATAAAAGCACGCTGTCATCAAGCTTTTATTTAAATTGACAACAAAAAGCACACCGTCAACAGACTTGTTTCCTCCTCTTCCTCATGTGATGAAGCTCTGTCTCGTGGTGAACTTTAGGCTCCGGGCTCCGGCGGTTTCATCGGCTGTGTAAAGGACCTGACGCTGAACGAAGTCCCCGCAGGAAGCCCCGCCCACAGCCAGGGGGCGGTGCCCTGCTTCCGAAACCCTCTGGAGCCCGGCACGTACTTCTCCGGGCAGGGAGGACACATCGCCATCGGTAAAATAACGTCTACCACTTCAGCTACAGGACCACTTCCTGTTTTGAGGTCTTGATTAAAGGTTCTGCTCCTCCCTCGCAGACGAGTCCTTGGTGCTGAGTCGAGATCTGGAGATCCAGCTGGAGGTCCGACCGGTCTCCGACTCCGGGCTGCTGTTGCATGCTGGGACGTCACCTGACCAGCACCTGAGCTTGGTGCTGAGTCAGGGAAAGGTGAGACGACAGCAGCAGAGTTCAGGTTGTATTGTGGAGATCTGTGTGGACATCAGCCTCTAAGTGTGTGTGTGTGTGTGTGTGTGTGTGCGTGTGTGTGTGTGTGTGCGTGTGTGTGTGTGTGTGTGTGTGTGTCAGTGTGTGTGTGTGTGTGCGTGTGTGTGTGTGTGTGTGTGTGTGTGTGTGTGTGTGTGTGTGTGCGTGTGTGTGTGCGTGTGTGTGTGTGCGTGTGTGTGTGTGTGTGTGTGTGTGTGTGTGTGTGCGTGTGTGTGTGTGTGTGTGCGTGCAGGTGAGCGTGTCGGTGAACACCGGTCGAGGTGAGTTCTTCGCCTCCTTCAGTCCGGAGGAGCTTCTCTGTAACGGACGCTGGCACACGATCACGGGTGAGTTCTCGTCTTCGGACTTTTCCTTCGTCTCGGTTTCGTCGTCCCGTCGTAACGCCGCCGTCTTCCCTCAGTGGTGAAGAAGAACAACGTCCTGCAGCTGCTCGTGGACGGAGCCAGCGAGCACGCCGTCGGCCCCAAACAGAGCCGCTCCGCAGGGGCCAAAGACACCGTCTACCTCGGAGGAGTTCCCGGTCGGTACAAAAACACACACGGGGATTGATTGATTTATTTAGCTGAGAATTTAAATCACAATTCTTCCACTTTTTTTTTTCAATATCAATATTTGTCACTTTAATTTACCTGATACAGAAGACAACATATTCTATTAAGTATTTTATTCTACTTACATGAGATATTATAGTTAAATAACAATAGAAATATTGAGATACTTAAATCGTATCAATGAAATGAGTCTTAATAAAACAGAAGACTTCAGATGATTTATAATCACTGATTATATGTTTTCAAGATTACATTGAATTTAAACATCAGAAAACTCCGTTCAGGTGAGCGATGCTGAGATTAACAGAAAGGGAACGCTGTGTTTTAAATTAATGAACATTAAATCATCTCTTGGTTCACTTTGCTTCCTGTTTTTCTGCTGCTCTGCATCACATGGTGTAACGCTGCGTTGTGATTGGTTGAAGGACAACGGGAGTACATTTGTTTTCATGTAACTGATGTCCTAAAAGGAAAATTGAGATCGCAAATTTGTTACAATTAAATTTTCAGAACTAGTTTAAATGCTCAAAGAACATTTGCTTGTTATTTTTTTACATAAATTTATGAATTGTTTATTCTTGCGTCCTTCATACTAATTTTGCAGCTCCTCTTTTAAAAAAAAAAAAAGTCCTGAGCATGTCGTTCCTCTCTCTGTCCACCAGGTGGTGTCCCCGTACCCGGTCTACCTGCCGGCCTGCCAGCCTTCCGGGGCTGCGTCCGCCACGCGACCGTCAACCAGCGACCCGCCATGTTGTCCAAACCGCTCGCTGTCCACGGAGCCGTGGGGACGCAGGGCTGTCCACACATGTAGACACACACACACACACACATATTTACACACACACATATGTACACAGATACACACACACACACACACACACACACTCTTATCCTCACATTCCCAACTACAAAATACTGGTGGTGGTGTCATGTTACTGTAGCTAATTTAAAATATCTATATTAATATTTATTTTCAGAAAAATGTATATTTTATATTTCGTGTCATACTTCCTGGTTTGTGTTTGTGCTCCAGCGGTGACGACTGTCTGCACACAGAGATGCACTGATACACCTTTAACATACAAATCAATCATCAGCTATAAAACCTCTACAGTCCTGTAAATAAAGGCAACTTTAGTTTTTTTCAACACATTGAAGATGAAAACAAACTTTCCATTAAAGGTTGTTTACGTGCATCTCAGCACAATGTTTAGTCGACCTACTGAGTCGCTACACTGTGAACACTGATACATGAGCAACGTCCTCAGGGGGACAGACAGGGGACAGACCTGCAGAAGGGACGGGACGGTCTCCACCCGCATCCTCCTGTCTCCATCTGCCTTCTCCTGTCTCCTCCCACCTCCACCCGCATCCTCCTGTCTCCTACTGCCTTCTCCTGTCTCCTCCCACCTCCTCCTGTCTCCTACTGCCTTCTCCTGTCTCCACCTGTCTCCTCTTCTCCTCCTATCTCCTCCTGCCTTCTCCTCTCCTCTTGTCTCCACCCCCCTCCGTCTCCTGTCCCCTCTGCAGGCGTCCCCTGTCGTTAATGTCAACATGTACCAAACAAAGAGTGTGAATCTTGTATGTATTATAACCACTTTCTCCAGATGTCACAGAAAGAATAAGCTGTCCCATCACCCCCCACCCCACACACACACTCCTCCCCCTTCCTGTGTTGTAAATCTGTTTAAATAAAGCTTCTTTTTTTTTCATATAAACTATAAACTTCAGTGTTTGAATCCCATCGACAGAAGAATAAAAACAGCTTTTGAGGTGATATTTGTTTTTTTATTGTCAAGTGAATCAGAAGAAAAGTCCCGGAGGTGTCAGCGCCCCCTTCAGGCCGTAACAGCAGAAGGAAAAGCTTCTAAAGGCTGTTTTACAAAAGTGACTCGTTTTCAGAGCTGCTGGTGAACGGTGAGAAACCTTCTCGTGCCTTGAAATCCGTGAGAAGACAACAGAGGAAAGGAATCGCAGGTTTTTAGAAGAGATCTAATCCAGACTCATGTCCTCGTCGTCCTCTTTCTTTTTGGCGTCTCCTTTGGTGCCCTGCATGGCCTGAGCGAACGCCTCCACGTCTGAGGAGAAAACAACAACCAATGTTTACAGATAAATAACGGGAGGCCAAAGGGGGTTTTTGTACAAAATGTCTGCTTGGTGTTTCTGCTGCAGCTCAGACAGGAAACAGGAAGTGAAAGTTCTGAGTCTGGTGTTGATGTGCAGCAACACATTTCATCTGGACACTTAGACCAGCTGCTATCGTGTTGCTCCTCCTTTTCTTATTTTCCCTTCGTCGAGGTGCTCAAGGATGTTTCTTTAACTTCTCTTACAGTTTGTGTCAAAAATAAACAGTTCATTAGAAAGTCACTGGTTTCATTAGTTTTCATGGATTCATGAAAAGGTTTGAAGAACACCTTTATTCTGTCAACTTTTAAACACGTTAATATTCTGAATATTCAGCTTCATGTCAGCTTGCTACGAGTGCTGAAGCCTCATATTAGTTTTAGCTGAACTGGATTTTGATTTATGACCCAACCTTCATTTGAACTGTTATTTCTGATTTATACAAGCCCAGGAAATTCTTTTCAAGTCTAAATTTAGTTGCCGTCTGCCCGGCCATGAACTCTACTTCTAATCATTTACGACTTAAAAAGGCTTCATTTTCTCCCATATAATCTTTGTGATGTTCTCACTCTGTCTAAGGCTCGGAAAGTTGCTCCATTGTTGGGTAAAGTTATATTATTACATTATTTCGAGAGAGAATTTGTGACAGCAGAAAGTAGAGTGAAACTGTGTGTGTGTGTGAGTGTGTGTGTGTGTGTGTGTGTGTGAGTGTGTGTGTGTGTCTCACCTCCTCGGTTGGCTGCGTCCACGGCTTCTGCCGGCAGGCCGAACTGACTCATGAGCGGGCCGAGCTGCCCGGAGGCCAAGGCACTGCTGAACATACTCATGGACTGAAGGGGAGAGACGACAGTCAGCGACAGTCTGACAACGAGCTGCAGCCGTTAACACCAGACGAAAGTTTCCAACAACCTCCATCTCACTGTTTCTCAATAAAAAGACAACGTGTCCTCACATCTGTTGAGTTATATTGACCTTTCCCAACAGTTCATGAAGTGTGAATGACTTCCTGGTACCTGCTGGAACTGAGGTGAGTTCAGGGTGTTCTGGATCTCCTCGGCACTCTGCGGTAAACTCTCTCCGCTGGGGAGGAAGGGGAGGAGCCTCTGCTGGACCTCGGCGTTACTCAGGATGGGCGCCATCATCTCGGGGGTGCAGACAGTCGCCAGGTCCACTGCAGGTAAGGAGAGGAAGGCTGTCAGTCGTTCTGTTTACGCCGGCACTCCCGGTATTCACTCTCTTTTCTCTGCTCCGTCGCTCACCTCCGGATCCCTGAGTAGCCGGGACGTTCATGGTGGCGAGGATGCTCTGGAGGTCGCTCAGCTGGATGGGCTGGTGGGGGGAGGGGCTGCCGGCGGAGGCCGGGACCGCCGGGGTCGGAGCCACGGCTGCAGGGGAGACAATGTAAACCAGTTATTGAAAACACTTTTCTATTCTTCACTGAAAGCCCCACGAGGTGTCGTTTTCTTTACATGTAAAGTGAAACATTACTTTAGTTGTTAAGACAGAAAAAGCACCAAAGACAGTAAATCTGACATTAAAAGAAACGAGTCTTAGATTATTTAGATTATTTACCTCAATTGAAATAAAAGGTTTTAATCATACAGTAAAGGTCAAACATTTCAGGCTTTAGATGCTAAACTTGTTTTTCATCACACATGACGGTTTGACGGGTCCCAAACTCCACGTAGTTCATCTGATTTCAGACTCTGTCATTGTAAGAATTTGCTGCTTTTCTTTGTTAAACAAATGATAAATCAGTAAAATGGAGCAAATAATCTACATTAATTAATAAATGATAAGAGATCACAGCTGCAGCCATGTTTTGTTTCATGCTGCCTCGTATTTGACAGCAAACTGCAGAAATGTTTCATTACACTCGGCGTGCTTTTCTTAATCGTGTCATCAGGCTGCGCTTCACGTACCTGGTGTGGACGGAGCAACACCGGTGGAGGAGGGAGTGGAGGCAGCGGGGGCCGCGGGGGTGGTGGGGGCCTGAGAGGAGCTCAGTCTGGTGGCTCCGCTCGAGGAGGGAGTGGCTGCTGCTGATTGGCTACGAGAGCTGGGAAGGAGGCGGAAGTAACAGGTAAAAGAGATTATTATATCATCCTGATATCTGGATTGCAGGTGTGTACTGACGGAGGCGACGTGGTCGTTCTCACCTGGACGAGGAGCTGCTGGTGGCCGGTCCTCCGCTGCCCAGCAGGTTGGCGAGTCCTGGTCCGGCTAGAGCTCCCAGGCCTCCTTAGACAAACACAAAGAAATCAAACGAGGTCCAAACTGATCTCTGTTTTTATAAAGGATGATGATGTAACGTCTTAGAAAGCCACACTTACTGCTTCGTACATCTTTTAAAGTGCTTCTTTTTTTTTATTGTATTTTTTTTTTAATGTGCATAAAGTGCCGTCCCAGCTAACAGAAAAGCGCTACGCGTTCTTAAAAGTGTGAGATGATTTATAGACGTGAGAAGCAACATCCCGAGCTGCTCACCCAGTCCTCCCAGCCCCGTCGGTCCGATCAGCTGCATCAGCTGGTTGTGGCTCATGTTTCCCAGCAGGTTCTGCAGCCCTCCCTCTCCCCCGAGCGCAGACAGCTCGTGGCCGCTTCCCCCTCCGCTGCCCGCCGCTCCGGGAATGGGAGGGTTGTTCAGGTACTCGTTCACTTTCCGACAGTGCTCGTCATCCTTGTCCGTCTTCGGCTCCTGATGAGAAACGAGGCATAAAAGGATTCCTTGAAATCAAAGCTTTAGTCAGACGAAACTAAAAGAGCCAGTTTGTTCTATGTGGTGACGTTAGATTAGAAAACATAAAAACCACAACAACAACAAAAATACCTGCTGTAAATGAAAGTGCAAAATGTAAATTGCTTTTCTGTTAAGTGAGCAGAAACTCTCCGTCAAAAAAAGATTTGAATTATTATGTGTGGCTGCCGTCATGAATGTACTGTAATGATGTCTTATTTATTATTGTCCTTTTAAAAACTGATGAGCGGCATCTTTCTCCTGACCTGCATCCAGAAGAACAGCCTCTTGGATCCGGCCTTGAACTTCAGCACGTAGACGCGTCCGCTGGTACACTGGCTCACTCGCTTGAACTCACAGTCATCAGGGAAGATGATCAGGTCCTGGAAACGGGAAAGAGGAAGCACACAGGGTGGTTCTACTTTTGACAAAACACATCACCATCAGCCAAAACGGGGAAAACCAAAGTAGAGGCATCGCTGATATAAAGGACACCGTGGAAGGCCAGTGAAAGAAGGATTCATTGCGTCGGCACTGGTTCTGTGAAAACTGCTCGTACAAGCAAATACAGAACAAACAGAAGCAAGAAAAAGAAAGTCTTTTCTTTTGGTGTTACCTCTGCCCTCCTTTTCTTTGAGGTATTTGAGGAATGTGCATGTCTGAATATAGCAGCAACTGAATTTCAACCAAGTGTGAACAGGTCAACTGTCAAAACTCTTCACTGAATGTTTCTGCACTGAAACAAGTCTAATCCAGTTCTGGTAGATTCATTTGTTGAGTTTATTTAAGAACCTCATTTGGGACTTAAATCCGGCTCAGATACGGGAATCGGACCAAAACCGACGAGGTCAGACTTACAGGTTTCCCTCCCATTAGATCACCGTTACTTTAAGTTTATGCTTTCGCAAACTGTAAATGTCTCAAATAGAGAAGAAGTTATTATTTTAGCAACACTCACATCATCAACGTTGCCCGAGGTCCTGTCCTTCCAGCAGAAGTGGATCAGGGAGTCGTCCGACTGCTGGATGTACACCGTGCCCTTGCGTTTGTCCGGTGTCACGGTGCTCCCCTTCAGGGTCATTTTGCCGGCCCGAAACTCGACCAGGTACTTGCTGGAGCTTCCTCTGGAGCCGCTGACCAAGCTGGGAAAGAGAGCGCCCGACGACATCCTGAGATCTCTGGTGGTGATCGGCCAAAAACACTGATGGGAAATAGAGAACCACGTCAGCTTTAAAGGAACAGACATCACACACATTTAAGTAAATAACTAATTTAATAATAAATAAGACATCAGACAGGACAACACTGGGAGGGCTGCAACCAAACAACATTTATATTTTACATTTGTGGACACATGCACTATTATAATTACACTTCTGTTCTAGTTGCTTTACTTTAATGTCCAGATGGTTTTAATATAAAACCTTAATTACATGTGAACGTTTATAAATCTCATCACGTGTCTTTGATCTTTCAGTTTGTAGAAACTCGTTTCGTTCATAACGTCGCTTCAATGTTTTAAAACATTACTGCTGAGAAACGTGTTGCTTAACCGGGATAAAAAAAATAGTTTAAAAACTACTTTCAGAAATCCCAACTCACTTTTCCTAAACAGCTGGAGGCTAGCTGCGCGAGGCTAACGGATGGTCCTTTCATGAACTTCTGATGAAATGACGTATTTCGTGTCGTATTGACTCTCTTCGTGCGGCCGGTGGCCGTCACCGTGCTGCTGTGGTCTGCTCCGAAGGTTTCAACCGTGATGCTGTTTAGTTTTGTGTTACGAAGACTTTTCAAAGCGGAGCTAACAAAAGTAGCGGCTAGCCGGTTAGCTCCAGTTAGCTTCACGGGGCTGCGTCATGCTAACGTTAGCACACGGCTAAAGTCTTACTTTCTTTATCGCGCTAAAGTCTTTAGAAAGTTTTAACTAACAGTCAAACATGAAGAAAGTGGTTCGAGAAGATTATTATAAAATATAAATGTATAAAACTAAAAGTCTGTTTCACGAACCTGAAGTTGTTTCAGAAGAATTAAATCTCGTTTTTCTTCTCTGCGCGGAGCCGCTGTTGACTTCCTGTTGTGCCGAGAGCGCGCGCGCCGTCCGCGGGAGCGCGCGCGCCAGGACGGAAGTGGGAGGTTCTTCTTTCGCTCGCGCGCCGCCCTGCTCGGATTGACAGCTGCCTCCTCCCGGTGCAGCCGTTAGCTCGCTGGCTGAACTACCGGCTGCTTCATGGTTTAGCGGCGGAAAGCCAACGTGCACCTGGGATGAGTGGTCCAGAAGTCGAGGTGGGCTTCGCTTGAAACGACACGAGAGAAGAAGCCGACACGACCCGGTTCTACGAAAAGGTGAGAAACGCCGTCGTTAGCCAGCGGGGCTAACGTTAGCTCTGCTGCCCTTGGATTAGTTAGCGAGCTAAGTGCTAGCAGGCTAGCTGCGGTCCGGCCCGCCAACATGGAGGCTGGCTGCGGTGCTTTGACGCCGGAGATTATCCGCTCCACCCCGGAGATTACCCGCTCCACCCCGGGAAGACTTCCCGAGCCGGCCGGGCAGCTCGAGTTCGGCTGCCGGTTGCGAACCGAAGAGCTCCGGAGGAAGTTCCGAGAGGCCCGGCGGCGGCTGGACTCGGTCCCGAGGAGGCGTCTCGGTTATTGGTCCTCTGGACGGGACCGAGTCTGGAGCAGATAAACAACAACAACAACAACAACAGGATGAATCCGGATGTGTTTGATGTCAGATCAGCTGGAGCATGTTAAACTACCAGGATGTTTACGTGTTAAACTACCAGGGTGTTTACGTGTTAAACTACCAGGGTGTTTACGTGTTAAACTACCAGGGTGTTTACGTGTTAAACTACCAGGATGTTTACATGTTAAACTACCAGGGTGTTTACATGTTAAACTACCAGGGTGTTTACGTGTTAAACTACCAGGATGTTTACGTGTTAAACTACCAGGGTGTTTACGTGTTAAACTACCAGGGTGTTTACGTGTTAAACTACCAGGGTGTTTACGTGTTAAACTACCAGGGTGTTTACGTGTTAAACTACCAGGGTGTTTACGTGTTAAAGTACCAGGGTGTTTACGTGTTAAAGTACCAGGGTGTTTACGTGTTAAACTACCAGGGTGTTTACGTGTTAAACTACCAGGGTGTTTACGTGTTAAACTACCAGGGTGTTTACCTGTTAAACTACCAGGGTGTTTACAGCGAAACAACTTAAATCACATCGATTCTGTTCTGAACTGGAAACGGATGAAGTGCTGTTAGAAACTTATAAATATTATATTAAATATTAAATATTATAACTCACAAAAGCGTTATGATGCAGGATGTCCAGTCCTGGTCGTCACTTCTTTACTTTTTACGAGATGCAGTATTTTCCTTCTTGCTGGTTGTTGTTGTTGTTGTTGTTGTTTATTTCTGTACCTGCTTGGTCTTGGTCAATAATCAGTTTTTAAAAAAGCATAGTTTGGCATTTATCCAGCCTTATTTACTTCCAGTATTTTATTAGTGTGTGTGGATTGATGCAGTTAATGTAACTCAGTAAAGACAGAAAGTAGAATATAAAACACTGAAACTGAACTGGGTTTTTTCGGTCTGTGTTTGGATGCAGCGACCAGCACAGCTTTTAAATCTAACGTGAAGAACCTTTCTTGCTCTATCTTAATAGTTTGTGGACATTTAAATACCTAAATTAGCACAATTTATATTACTGTAAACAACCACGTAGAATATGATTTGCACACATTCCTGAAATAGTTTGCTGAAAATGTCTTTGTGATTAATTCATGCTCGGATCCATCCGTAGCATCAGCTGCATAACTTACTGATGTCCTGGTAGCTGCGGTTCGTTCTGGGAAAACATAATTGTTGAAGCTAATTACTTAAGAAAACACTTAGTATTGATAATACGAGGAGAAATATATATATATATATATATATATATAACTGTAGTGGTGCAACTACTGAAATACACAATTTCACCATCTTTGTCCGGTCCATTCAGCGCATGCATTACCAGGGACATCTCCATCCTCACTGGCAGACAGGAAACACAAGCACGACTAGTTATCATCGGTTTATATTACATTTAATTCATAATCTATCATATAATCGTTGAAATCTCATCAGCATCTTCAAAGGCTGAAAGTTTTGTTCTCTTTTTCCACGTTCAGGAAACATTTGACCCACATTGTATTTTATTTTGCGTGAGTCAGCTGGTCTCCGTGGTGGATGATGTCATCGGTATGAGATCTGGTGTACGAGTGGTCATCAGTGAGTCACGTGAAAGGCCAGTCACATCAAATCAGGTGACACCTAGATAACAGAGCAGTAGTAGGTCACGGGGGAGATTATGGCGGCGCTGCACTTTACAGGAGAAGCTGTGGTTCAGTTCGCTGGTTAGAAGAAGGCCTGCAGCTCCTCGTGACTTCCAGCATCTGCAGATCGTTTTCTTCGAGTATTTGATCAGTTTAATTACAGTTCAGAGCTCAAACGCATTCGGGTTTTTTCCCCACAATTAAGTAGTTTGATGATTTGCGAGTGCCGATATTCTGTTTTTAATTCTTGTCGCAACACGCGTCCTTTTTCAAGACTCGGGATTTCGTGCGCGCTTTGTTTTTTCTTGATAATGGCTCGCGCTGATGTCCTCAAATGTTTTGTAGAAGTTTTCATTTGAAACAGGAGAACAGAAAATCACTCAAACAATTTGTCACCTGTCAAAATTAGGGCTTAAAGTAATGGTTGTTTTCATTATCGAATAATCTCCCAATAATGTTCTTCATTTTATCAAAACTCATGAAATTCTTTGTCGGGAGACAATTCGATTACAGTAATGATCCCAAAGGTTTTCATTCAATCGTCGTCTGTGGTGATTGGTCGTCTGAAGTGAACCAGCCGGTCGTAGTTAATGACGCGTTTTCCATCGGAGAATGTGGGCGGAGCCAACGCAACCGATCCTCTTCACCTCACCTGTGTTGGTTTTTTGTTTTTCTTCCTCGAACTGTTATGAAAGCAGCGATTGCCATTTGAGTGATGTCACACAGAAGTGAAGTCATATCAAAAAAACACGTCTACAATTACTACTTGTTGCTAATAAGCGCTTCGAGATCGTTGCTCTAAATGATTTCGTTGCTTTGTGTTGGTTTTTAGGAGCCTTTGTAGATTTAGAGCGGTCGATTATTAAATGTAGTTATAAGATGTGGATAATGTGGGAGTGTAATGTGTTTTGTTTGCGTTCTCTTTCTCTTATTTGATTTCCTGATGGATTCGTGTAGATTATGTTCCCTCCTCTTCCAAACTGACTTCTTAAGTTCTTTCAGCTGCGGTGACAGTTTTCCTCTCCGAGTGGCTGACACTTGAAAACCTAAAATTATCCCCCAGCTGGGATTCCTCGGCTCTCTGGTATTCGGTACTGATATTTCTATCCTCGCACGGCGTTCGTATTCAGCTGCTGACATCAGAGTCACAGGTTTTTTGTAGAGACGCCGCTTGATTTATGTCTGATCGATGCTAATGTTACAACTCATTTAAACAGACCCACAGTGTATTTTTCTGGTATAGTGATGTATGCAGAAATCAGTTGCATTTTAATGGGATTTATTTTTTGCTTTGTTTTATTCCAGTGATGTCACATTCGGCTTGAGGAAGTGAAAGTCTGTTAGAAAATCAGCAGTATAAGTTTGTCATCAGCTGTTGATAAATTATTTAATCGATTGATTTTGAAAGAAATAAGCACTTATCAGGCAGAGAGGTCAAACAAGATTTACTGCTTTTTTCCCCACTTAAAACCTTTTGTAAATTACATATTTATGAATTTTAATTGAACAGATTAAAGCATTGGTCACTTTTTTTTTGGACATTTTATAGACTAAAGGATTAATTTATGGCAATTAATCACGAGGTAACTCACGTGTATGCAGCAGTTTTATTTCATTTGAATGAGTTTGTTAAAAGTGGGTCGTTTTCCTAAAGATAAACAGGAAGTGGATTAACATTTGACAGAGTCCTGTTTCTCATCATTCATAGTAAGCCAGTGACTTCATTAATATGTAATGTATTTTGTGGTTGTCGGACTAAAAGGTTGAGGTCGCTCTTCTAAGCCACTTCCCCCACGGAGCGCCGCGGGTCACCAGTCCGGTCGTCAGGACGGGACGGTGCAACAGTCCTGTGATCTCAAGTCACATGAGGATGTTAAATATTCACCTGCAGCTCTGCAACGTTTCTGGATGAAATAAAACTGTTCTTGTGAAATTATCTGGCGGCGTTCAACCAGAGAAGATGTGATGTGAGAGTTTCACAGAAAACTTGTTAATTATGTTGAAGACGCAATTATTTCCAGTTTCATCCAGATTAAATCAAAAACACTCTTCTTCACTGGAACAGCAAATAGAAGTTAGAACTTGATTAATCATTTATTTATCAGTTTATTTTTAAAGCACAAAAGCCAAACATCACCTTTTTCATTCCTATTAATCTGTTGATTCTCTTCTGTAATTAATAATTAACTTTTTTTTGTGCTTTGATAAAATAATCACGTAACTACCAGATAATGAAAATGATTATGTAATTGTGTATTTATTACTGCTTTGCGGCACCAGTGCTGAGAGTGTAGTTTATATGCAGGTAGTTCAGTGGAGAGGTTTTTTTTTAGATCGCTCGCTGTTATAAACATCATCATAAATAGCTGTGTTAGCAATGTTTTCAATGATGATGTCATATTTTAAAACAGGTTTTTAGTTTTTAGCAGCTTTTATTTTGGTGGGCTGTAGCACAGGAAATCAACATCTCTTATCTCGCCTGCAGAAGCTCCGATAAGCTCAGCAATCACTGAACTACATCTTAAAACCGTTTCCTAGCTCCATGTTAAAGATGTTATCGCCAAAATAAGGAAGTGATGCATGCTGGGTGTTATTTTTTTTTTCCTGCTGTCTCTTTGTTAACCCGTAATGAACAACATGCAGCAGCATCAGTCGGCCTCCTGCTGGGACAGCTGTGTTTACTGTTATTCATAGCATCGAGGCCATCTATTGATTGTAGGGGCTGTGTGTGTGTGTGTGTGTGTGTGTGTGTGTGTGTGTGTGTGTGTGTGTGTGTGTGTGTGTGTGTGTGTGTGTGTGTGTGTGTGTGTGTGTGTGTGTGTGTGTGTGTGTGTGTGTGTGTGTGTGTGTGTAATCTGATCTAAATGAATGAGTAGGGAGACACACACACAATTAAGAATCACGGACTGACTTTGAGCTTTTTCTACTTAAAGCCTAATTCGCATTTTATTATTATTACCGAAGGTGAAGTGAGTTGCCATATGATTATTATTATTATTATATTATTATTATATTATTATCATTAATACATTACAAATTGGGTTGTTTTAAGTTTCTGCATCTTCCATCTTTTCATTTCAAGAATACAAACTGGTGGATCGTTAAGTTATGAAATGCTTTCGTATGGTCTTATTCTGATGATGTGGATCTCGTCCCTCCTTCCTCTCTCCCGGTTCTCTTTTAATGATCCTTATTGTGACGTCGTCTCTGTGAACAGCTGACAGGAGGGCTGTGGCTCAACAAATGACTCAGTCTGGTGTTTGCTGAAACAATTTGAGGTCAAATGATCAGAGAAGGATGTTTGTGTGACCTGCATGGTGAGCATTTCTTTCATACTCTTTTAATATATCAAATGAGCTTTTTATATAAGGAATGTGCCAGTTTGTAAAATGTGTCATGTAATGCAGCAATTAATAATAATTAATGGTCAAAAGATGACGTAAATACCACCTGAACAGGGCTGGAAACGGCAGCACGGTGGTGCAGTGGTTAGCACTGTCGCCTCACAGCAAAAAGGTTCCAGGTTCGAATCGGTCCTGGGCCTTTCTGTGAGGAGTTTGCATGTTCTCCCTGTGCTTGCGTGGGTTCTCTCCGGGTTCTCCGGCTTCCTCCCATCATCCAAAAACATGCACCTCAGGTCAGGTTACCTGGCGCCTCGCTAGTGGCAGCCTGCTGCAGCACCTCCCCCCTGAGAGCCCCCCTGCTTTAGTGAAGACATTTCCCCTCGGGGATTAATAAAGTGAAATAAAAAAAATTTAAAAATTAAAAAAAAACAGGAGGAACCGAAGTGGCAGAGTTGAGACATGAAGAGGGGGTATAAATGTGGCGAGAGGAGGAGGAGACGCGTTGGTGAGGAGGTGATGATGAATATGTAGAGCAGGAAGCGAGGAGCAGAGGGTGTGATGACAACGACGGGGATGGAGGAAACGTGAGAAAGAGCTTCAGTGAAGATGTTTGAAAATGACACAATCGGTGCATCTTCATCATCCTCATCCTCAGCTGTCAAGTAGGCATCTTACTTAGTGTTTATGTTAAAGTGTCGAGCCATAGTGACAAACCCCAGTTTGATTTCTGTATTATTTAAGTAATATTTTATCATTTAAACATTGAAAAGAACAAACGATGACGGGAACACCGACAATAATAATAATAATAAACGGGTGAAAACAGGGCTGTTAATAACCATTATTGTCATTATTTTCATTATTACTGACCTAATATTTCATAATCGATTGATTAAGTTGGCAAAAAATGTCCATTAATAATTAGAAAAACATCCAGTATAGTAGTTTTCTTGAGTCCTTTTAAATTGCTTGTTTTGTCCTTCCAACACTGCATCATAAAGACATTCAATTTATCATCATATTATTAAAGGAAAAGAAAGAAGCTGGAATATTGTTTTTGTCATTAAAAAAATTACTGAAACAATTAAGTGATTAGTCAGTTAGTTTATGAATAGAAAGTATTTTAATTTATTAATCATTGCGGTTATTTTTCAAACTCACTGCTTTTCCACGTCACAGTTATTACATCATCACCTGATCGGGTTATTTGAGCAATAATTTTCATAAATCATTTAAATTTATTTGTCGGGATGAAACTAAATAAATGTCGTATTTCCGTCTTTGTTTCGACATCGTTTTCTCGCCGTTTGTCTTTTAATGACATCATCTTTCTTCTTCTGTTTCATCTCGAGGTTCATTTCTAATATTCAACCACCAGAATATCGGATGTTGGTACTATCATCCATTTAGTTGCATAGCCAAATACTGAAGCCAATAAATGTCCCTTTTCCTCTTTAGGTGTATTATTAAACTATCAAAAGGCTTATACAAGTTCATCATGTTTAATTGACACCTTTTTTGGGCTTTAGGAGATTTTAATAGAAGCTAAGAGACTGAAATATTAATAGATATTTTATAAATATAATGCATGATAACTAAATAATGAATTGCAGCCCTCATTAGTTGATTATCACTCTATTTCCTGTTTAATCGTTTCTGCTTTGGTTTTGCGTGTTCAAACTGATCCTTTCTCCTTCTAACACTTTTAAAGAACAGAAACTGATGACAGAATAATAAGAATAATACGTACATTTCTAGATGTGATTGAGTGTCACTGCAGTAACTGAAAAGCAGTTTAGTGTTGGAGGTTTGTGATCTAATGATCCGTGTTCCCGCCGAGCAGCAATCAGGGAAACACGTTGGGAATAAATGAAGTCGTGTCGGTGGAGACGCTGAGAAACTGCTGTGGAAGTCAAACTGCAGAAAATGGACATTTAACCTGGTTGTTGTGTTAGTTTGTTTGTTCGCTCTGCAAGATGTTGCTTTTCTAACATTGTCACGTTTGACTGCTTCTCAAGTATAAAAACAATAAAGTCAAGTTTTAGATTTATTTAAACAATAATCGATTGACTGAAGTATTGCAACTATTAATATTTGTTATATTATTTGTTTGTATGAACTGCGTCCGTAAGTTGCCGGTTTTCGTTCCCTCAGTGAATAAATCTTTATATTTAAACGCCCCACTGACCGATAACAGCTGAACTAATTCGCTAACAGCTAGCAGCTAACGGTTGTTGACCAGAAGATTTAACTTCACAAAAACTACGTGAACACGAGACGGCTCGAAACCAGCAGAGTGCTTCAGACTAAAAGCTTCCACTTTTTTATTTTTTTTGGTACCAGTGCTTTATTGGAATTTATTAGAAGTTTATTATAATAGCAGACTGGACGCTACAGTAACTCACCATCGCCTCTTGAGGTGCGGGGTGGTATTACAGAACAGGACTACTTTGTGACACAATAATGAGACGTCCATGAAATAAATATCCAAACTGTTGTTGTCTCACATCCTGTTGATATTTTAGATTAATTAATAAAAAAAAAATTAAAAATTCAAACTGAATATTTTACTTATCACTCCTTTAAAAAAAAAAAAAAAAAAAAAGGTTATATCAGAGAGTGTTGAGTGTATCTGGGCGTTGCTGAATAAATCTGTTTATCCAGGGAAGGATCACCTGGTTAAATACCAGACAGGAAGTCAGGACACACACACACACACACACACACACACACACACACACACACACACACACACACACACACACACACACACACACACACACTGATCTCACCAGGAATGGGATTCGGCAGGTTTTGTTTGTTTTCCTGAAGTACCGTGTACACAGCAGTACGAGTGGACATTATGTTGATAAAATATTTGGTTAGCTGACTCATTAATTTTTACAGTATTCACCTGTTTGTCCGTGTTTGTGTGTCGAGTTTGACAGCTAATTTATTTTTTAAATTTATTTGACCTGGAAGCTTTTGAAGTAATCAGCGTGCAGCGTCCGAAAGATCTCGTTCTCACGTAACACTTCATGACATGAACGCAGAGACTTTATTTTTTAACTTCTCTCGTCTTTTCATTATGAGCCAGACATATAAACATCCACCACGTCAGTTATCTGTACAAGATTTTGACATTGTGATTATTTCCTGTCAACAGGAAGTAACATCAAACTTTAACCACATTAAATTCATCAGCGACAAAAATATCTTTGCTTTTCTTGTAATTTTTGTAGCTGCAGTTTACTGTGTGTGTGTGTGTGTGTGTGTGTGTGTGTGTCATCAAAGTACTGTATATTTATATTAAAAATACTTTAGATTGAACCTCTTTTTTTTTAATGAGTGCTCACACAAAAGTTGAGTTGTGACTTCTCCAAATACGACGGTGGTGAAATAAACAATGACTCTTGTTTATGTAAATTGTCAGTTGATGAATCACATGGTCTTCTTCAGTTTTCTCTTTTCATGTCTTAAGCAAGACTGAAAACTCCCGTCGTCTCTCAATCAGCTGCTCTGAGTTTAACTGAAGCAGACTGCATGTTGTGGGAAGCTGCCTCTGTTTTAAATCTTCAATTCATGCGTGAAGAATGTTATATCAACTCGAGGAGTTTAGTGTTTTGGTATCGCGTGTCTTGTCTCCTGATTATCTGATAACAGATTACTGTGAAACCTGACGGACATTTAAATGTGAATAAACCTTCATTTGTTTTAGTTTGTTTTGCACCAAACTTCTTTGCACCAAACTTCTTTGCTGAAGTGAATAAAGTGTTGTTGCCTCAACTTTTCCAAAACCTTCAAACATCCATGTTTTACTTCCTCCTCTCAGTCCAAAAAAACAACCTGGAGTTGCTTAATACAAGCTCACGATTGCATAATAAGGAAGACGTGTTTTTACATCATTCACAGCTGTCATTCAGTTCTTTTCTGCTGTTTTCATGTTCCTCAACTGGTGAGATGATTTCTGCTCATAAACACGCCGAGCGTCTCCGTGGACGAGTTTGTTATGGAGACGACGTTAACGTCTTGTAGAACTAGTTTGAAGTGATGCTTGAGTGCCGTCATGTCTTCGTTATGTCTTCGTCATGTCTTGACAGTATTATATAACAATTGTACTTCCTCTTTAAATCAAACATTTTTATTTCCTTTTAGCTCCGTTTAAATTATCGTATGCTCGACTGAACTCTTCAAACAAATCAAATCAGAATTTATTGTTAAATTTCTTCTATTACACATTGATCATGTTTTTAAATCTTAATTATATATTTTTTTTTACATATTTTTGAATTGTGTATATATTCTCTCCTTGAAAAGCCGTTGGATGACCACTTAAAGTCTTAAAGTTTCAGGAACCTTTATTGGTTTTGATTTGTGTTTTATGTGCTACAAGTCCAGTGAGGATGTTTTAAAAAGTGAATACCTTAAAAAAAAAAAAAAAGAAGCCTAAATCCATTCAGTATTTGTTGGGAACACATTTTGCATTTAGATTTTATTTTTTGTGTTTGCAGGTAGTTTTTTTGAAGAGTGTTGGAGAATTTGCGTCCTCCTGTAATCCCACCCTGACTCCCGGGTGGTGGTGAGATCAGTGCTCGGTGTGCTTCGTACCATCTGCTTCTTCTGGTCACTACAGAAAGCTCTCCGTGAAGCCGGCCTCACGTTTGGCTCATTTTTATGTGCAGTAGGATGAATTTGCGATCAATCGGATGCCTTTCTGGTGGTTCTTGTACAATGGATAAGAATCTGAACATCTAAAATGCTAAGAATTGTATACACATATTGGCTATCTGAGGTTTTTTTGGGGCTGTTGGTCAAAAAGAGAACTTTTATTGACATTAATTAAATTGTGTTGAGAATTTTTCACCTATCTAATGTTTTATATACCAGACTTAAATCAGTAAATAAAGAAAATAAAATAATATTGATAACTGACCACATGGAAAAAAACCGTGTATATTTCAGATATATGTGAAATAGGGCGAAGCTGAGCTCAGTGAAAGTCCTCAGATGGATGAAGTTCAGCAAACAGAATAAATGTGAGACTCGGGTGTGAAAGCACACATAAAGTGTCACACACACACAAAGTGTCACACACACACACTTAAAGACATAATCCCTGGAGCTCTCGCATTGGTTCATCCCGGTCAGGTGGGGGTGATTCTGTGCTGCGACTGGTTAATCCCAGGCGCCGTTGTGGGTGGGATTTACGGAGGTGTTAAATCAATGTTTTGTCAGGCATGTTGTTGTCAAAGGCAATGCAGGGTTGCCATGGTAATAGTGACCATCTGGTGCCATGGAGGCCCTTTTAGGGATTTTTACTTAATTAAAACAAATTTTTGGCATCTTTATAATTCCACTACATACGCTAGGTAAATGTCTACCTGTAGCGTTTCATGTACGGTGGTCTGGTTTATATGGCGACTGTGTCTCTGCATACTCTTAATCTTAATCCAGATTGTGCCTTTTTTCCCCTCATACAACATTATCTGTTTATGTCTAGATGACGAGCCCGTGGCAATCTGCTGAAGTTAACCTCCCCCATTCACTTCCTCTTTTCAGCGAGTGAAAGAGCTGACATTGTAACAGTGCAAGTGATCTTATCAGAGACATACTGTTCTCTGATAAAAAAAAAAAAAAAAAAAAAGGTCAACAAATTACACAACTGAAATGTCAAATATTTCTTCATAATGATTTAGACAAACAGCAACGGCTAAAAAAATAAATAAAAAAAATAGCGTATATTAGAGTCACATCAACAAAAACTACATTTAAGGGGGACTTAAAAAAATTACATTTATTTTTTTTTGTTTATATTTTTTCTTGAAAAAGGTTGTTGAATTATATTGTAATTGTTTTTTTCTAATCTCTCACATAAAGCCACAATCACAGGTCCGCTTCAGGTTACTTCATTTGTACCAGTAGGTAGAATTGGTCTGCTGTAATTTAAAAAAAAAAAAAAAAAAAAGGCATCCATCTTGACAAACTTTTAAAAACAGCAGTGACAATATTCAAACACAACAACACATGGCAAAAAGTACTGAAAGGCTTCCCTAATTAAAATAAATAACAATAAAGAAACACAACAATACATAACCTCTGTAAAAATAATGGTAAAAATTACACTGAAAGCCTAAAAATAAATGATACCAAGATAGCGGTATTTTTTGGGGTCCTGTCCGTGATGCCACATTGAAATTTCTGACACCTGAAATGTCTGTTGAATTATAATCGTACATTTAATCATTACATTACTGCAGGAAATAAATGTGAAAGTGTCCTGAAGCCTGTTCAAGCGTAAAATCTACAACAATACCGTGTTCATGTGATAGTCAACAGTTCCTTTACGGAAAACGTGAATTTAACCAACCTTGGTTAAATTCCTCTCAGAAGACTACAGGGTTTATTTTTTTGCCATTTACCTTGCAGAACATATTAATATATAGGACTGCAACTAACAGGTATTTTAAGTTCTAAGACCTCGGTAACAGTTTACCAGAAACTGTAAATAAAGTTAGTTGGTTTTTTGAGGGGCATTTTTCTTTTTTATTCAGTTAGAAACACAAAAGAAAAAACTGCAATTAAAGGACCACGACTGAAATCAAGCCCCAAACACACTGCATTACTTACTTACTACTGGCAGCACAAATCATACTAAAATTGTAATTTATTACAAAGGGTAAAGTTCACTTTTCTGTTTTTGTGTGTGAAGACTGCATACAGCTTATTTTCCTGTTAATGTAAACTGTCTGTCTGTGGCTGAATTGGCTTAGTGTGGTCTGTAAGCCTGTTAACCTCCGTACACCTGCTATCTGTCAGGGTTACAACCAGCTCCATTACTGCTCTATTCACATATCAGGAAGTGGATTTCCTCCAGGATTGTACATCAAGATAACTCGGTTCCTCCCTAAAGTGGGTTTATTGGACGGCTGCCAATGGGTGTGTTGGTTTTGGAAGCGTATTGTTGTCCGGGGCTTAGCGTTGAAGCCCGGCTGTACGTAGACCGGCGGCAGGTGGTGGTTTTCCACGCTGCCTCAGCCGCTCTGACCTGCAGCAGCTTCTCTAAGTCTGCTCGGATCCCAAACACTCTCACAACAGTTTAATCAGCCTCGTACCACATTTAGCACAAATGCACAACATCGGTTCCAACTCGTACATTGAGAATATTTTAAGAGAGAATAACAAGAGGTGGATGAAGAGGGTAATTGTAGTAATATTGACAAAACATAGGAAATACTAGGAATACAATAACTCCACAGAAAATAATAGAAATACCTCAATGATCTTAAACGTCTCGTATCCAGTTGTTAAATTAAAAAATATATATATATTTTCGACAGAGGAGGTTTGAGATTTTAGCTTTACTGTTCATGCGTGTGTACGGATTGACTTTATATTTTCTTAAGCAGTAGTTATTTTTGAATATGTTCATTGATGCCTGATGATGTCGGAGAAGGTCTTCGTTACTTCCTGCTTGCACGTACAGAACTGCAGTATTTTTGGTTGTAGTCCTCGTTTCCGGTGACTCAGAGATGTTCGTCTTACTGGAAGCTTCCTTCGGGACACGGACGGTAAATCTGTGTTTTATACACCCGGCCGCTCTGTTCGTCGACCCTTAAACCAAACAAACACCACGTTAGTAGAGGAGCTGGTTCCCATCCGGCCTTTTTATTCAGTAGAACAAAAGCTTTTAATGAGCATCTCAATAATTACTTCCTGACGGTATTTCCTCAAATATCAGCGCCAAGTTTTTCATGAAATCCTGCTCAGTGAAGTTGTTTGTTTTGCTGTTGAGTTTCCTCTCAGTGAAAACACACCCAGCCCTGTTTTCTTTCCTATATCCTCCCAAGTTTCTGTAAAAGTAAAGAAAGACACCACGAAGTGAAAGTCTCGCTGGCATGTGAGGCGTTTGGGGGACGTCTGTAAATTGTAGCTGCAGAAAGTAACCTGCGTCTCGCTCTCCCCCTCTAAACAGCATGAAAACTAAAGATTGGCACTGTGGGGTTTAATGTTAATTTAATTTTCTAGAAGTAATTTTTTTGTTGTTTAAAAGCATTTTGTGAAATTTACTTGAAATTCATTTTTGTTTTGTTTTTATCAGTAAATGAGAGAATATGTGCAAGAAGGAAAGTCATAAGAGTTTAAACTGGGAATAATAATAATAATCATCAGCTCTGTTCCTTGTTTCTCTTTCTACCTGACAGGTGAGCGGCTGAGTGAGTGAGTGAGCGAGCGAGCGAGAGACACAACAAGAGAGACTTAGAGAGAGAGCGAGCGAGCGAGCGAGGCCATGGATCACCAGAGACAGAGGACTCTCTCCACATCCGGAGAGTCGCTGTACGCCGTGCTCGGAGTCGACAAGAGCGCCACGACAGAGGACATCAAGAAATGTTACAGGTAGATGTCAATAATTTACACAGAAAAAGGACTAAAACAAACGGAGAGGAAGGCCCTCTGTGGGAAGGATGCTTTTATTTTGAAAAGCCACCAGAGGGAGCTAAAGACCTGCAGCCTGTTCTTTGAAATGTAAAGAAGTTCATTTAAGAACTCACATTGACTGATCAGACCATATTTCAATAATGAATATTTAATTACATTTTTATTAGTGGGTTTTTTTTAACACCCGTCACCGCTGCAGAGAAACTTTGTGTCTCTATAATAAGTTTATTGATAATATCAGGATATAAACTTTTCCATTCTATACTAACTAATCCTATTCTATATTATTTTTCCAAAGATTTCGGTCTGCTATAATAAAACAAATAACACTGAAGAAATATATATAATATAATATATATTTATGATGTTTAAAAGCGTCTGAATACAACTTTTATCTGTGAATAACCTTCAGAGAAGGAGTCTGTAGTTCCAGTGGACGATTCCAGGGTGAATAATTAGTCTCAAATGAAAGTCCGCTTTTTATCTTCGTCTGAAACCTGCTACCACAACTTTCCCTGGAATCATCACTCATCATGTGTTTGTTTCCGAGTCCTTCAATCTTTTATTTATTTATTTTTTTACAGGAAACTGGCGCTGAAGTTTCACCCGGATAAAAACCCGGACAACCCGGACGCGTCTGAAAAGTTCAAGGAAATCAACAACGCTCACTCCATCCTGGCCGACGCCACCAAGAAGAACATCTACGACAAATACGGCTCGCTGGGGCTCTACGTGGCCGAGCAGTTCGGAGAGGAGAACGTCAACACCTACTTCGTTCTGTCCAGCTGGTGGGCCAAGGTGGGTCGGAGAGTAGAAACTACTTCATGTGAGCGTCTTTAGTTTCGGCGTGACGTGTCGGAGACTGAAGAGTCCTTTTGGTCCCGCAGGCGTTGTTCGTGTTCTGCTGCATCTCCACGGGCTGCTACTGCTGCTGCTGCCTGTGCTGCTGCTGTAACTGCTGCTGCGGTAAATGTAAACCGCGGCCGCCGATGGACCAGGAGCCTGAGTTCTACGTGTCCCCCGAGGACCTGGAGGCCCAGATGACCGCTGACGAGAGAGGTGAGGACGGGGTGCTGCCGTACTTCCACAAAAAAATCTAAATAAATCAGAACCACGTTTTACTTCCAAGAGATCCGAGTTATGGAGTCACACGAGGGAGAGGGTCTGAACCAGGTCATATGCAGACTGTCAGCAGACGCTACAATTTCCTATGTTCCCTAAATGCCTCACATGCTGGTTATCAGTAGAAACTAAGTGTTTCCTCTTCTGTTGGGACTTCCTGAATGAAACACAAGACAAAGGCAGAACATCATAATGATACTCAATTTCACAATACCTACTATTCTATTCTATACTATTCTATTCTATACTATTCTATTCTATCTATTCTATTCTATTCTATACTATTCTATTCTATCCTATTCTATTCTATACTATTCTATTCTATCCTATACTATTCTATCCTATACTATACTATTCTATACTATTCTATTCTATACTATTCTATTCTATACTATTCTTATTCTATACTATTCTATTCTATCCTATACTATTCTATCCTATACTATTCTATTCTATACTATACTATTCTATTCTATACTATTCTATTCTATACTATTCTATACTATTCTATTCTATACTATTCTATTCTATACTATTCTATCCTATCCTATACTATTCTATTCTATTCTATACTATTCTATTCTATACTATTCTATTCTATCCTATTCTATTCTATACTATTCTATCCTATACTATTCTATTCTATACTATTCTATTCTATACTATTCTATACTATTCTATTCTATTCTGTGCTTTGAATTACACGATTTTTATGATGCAAAACAAAGACATTATCTGTGTTAACATCACAATTTATTTTTTTGTTGTGGTTTCCACAGTTTCTAATCTGTGTGTGTGTGTGTGTGTGTGTGTGTGTGTGTGTGTGTGTGTGTGTGTGTGTGTGTGTGTGTGTGTGTGTGTGTGTGTGTGTGTGTGTGTGTGTGTGTGTGTGTGTGTGTGTGTGTGTGTGTGTGTGTGTGTGTTTTCCTCCAGATGGCAGTGAACCCATCGTGATGCAGCCGTCTTCAGCCACAGAAACCACCCAGCTCACCTCTGATGCCCACCACACCTACAAGACCGAAGCATACTAGACACACACACACACACACACACACACACACACACACACACACACACACACACACACACACAACTGGCTCTACCACAGTCACAGGACTGATGCTTATGCTGCACACGCTTTCAACACGTTCTTCTTTTCAGTTCATCCGTGACCTTCAGTCCTCATACTACACACACACACACACACACACGCACACACACACACACACACACACACACACACACACACACACACACACACACACACACTCACACACACACACACCAGCAGATACTACTGACCATCACTCTGACAGTTTGACTGAGCTCCACAGCTCAGACTGATTATTTTTATATTTTACGTGGAGGTAGAAGGAGGAAGAACACCGGAGGACGAAGAGAGAAAAATAAACGTGAACGATTCGTTTAACTCTCGATAATCAGAAAAGAAACCGGACGTGAGTGATCTCGTGTTCCCTTCAGATTTGTCTTATTATTCAGAATAACTTTTATTGTAAGAGTGCAGACAGGGATTCAAACAGGGACACGCCAGCGGTGTCCCAGCAGGGGGCGACAGCGAGGTGTCGGTGATCTTCACTGAATACAAACTGTTATAAAAAGCAAAATATAAGAAAAAAAAAATCTGCAAAAATAAAAAAAAACCTTAAAAAAAAATGTGTCATCATGTCGGTTTGGTAACTGAAGACTAAATGTTTGGAAACGAAGAGATCGCAGACGAACACATGAAGAACCCTAAAGATATGCAACTAACTTTAACGTGAATGTTTTTATCGCTTGCAACGAATCGTTCTCTTCATTATTTTGAGGAACACAATTGGATTTCTGCTCGTTAGCTCGGACAGCAGCACAGTCCAGAGGAAGACTTCAGTCCAAACGTCGGGGGAGGGTTTTGTTTTGCTTTATTTGTTGTGTAAATCTAAAACCTTTAGGATATACTTTGAAGCCATATCGCGTACTTTTCCGCGTTTCGTTGAAGACGTACAATCAAATTTACGCTTTTCGTCGCCGTCTGTTGGCGTCGATAATCACTGTCAAATGTTGGTCAACCTTTTTGACATCTTTCAGCAGTTTGTTTTCAAATAAAAAAAACTTTTTAAAAACTATGTATTATCGTTGTTGTTAAGAATTTAAAAGAAAATTAACTTTATGAAAGTGTAAGGAATCGTCTCTTTTACATCAAACTGAACTGAGATCATTATTTCTGATTGCCACCGCAGACTAATAATCATGCTAAATGCTAATTGTATCTTTTACTGAAAATTAGTTTCTCAGTAATAACAGTAATAAGATACGTTTCTAAATCGACGCCACTCCTCTGATTTCCTGCGATCCTCCTCCTCCGAGCTTCTTCCCTCCTCTTCCTCCTCTGCACTACTTCTTCCTTAATGTTGATTTCATTGAAAGCAGAGTCCAGTGTCATCAGTAGACGTCACATGACCACACGAGTGCCCCCCTCCCCCCACCGTCACCCATGACACTACTGCATACACCTCCACTGATTGAGCCCCTTTTATTTTTTTTATTTATTTCTTTTGTTTTTAGTCTTCAGTTTGTTTTGTGAGAAGGTAAAAATGATGTACATGTTGTGTAAAGTCTACGTTTAGATTTAACTGTATTTCTTGGTTGTTTTTTTTCCCCTCTATCCGTCTCTAGATTTGCTTTTTCTTTGTTTTTCTTATTTATGTTGTAAATGAAGGGAGGATATTGATATCCAAAGTCTTATTTGTTCATGTGGCAGCAGTTTTGTAGAGTAAAAACTTCATCACAGCAAACAAAGAGCAGTTTACAACAATCAGACTCGTTTTTCCCAGGAAATCTATTTTTTTTTTTTTAGTTCTTTATTTGTCACACGAGTAGCAGTCCAGTAGGAAAATACAGGAACATTGTGGTCGTTTGTGTCAATAGTTAAATTTTTGTAAAAAAGAAAGACCAAAAAAAACCTACACTGAACCAAACGGGCTCATTTATTCACTATATTTGTATTGCTCAATCAAATACAAGCTCATGTATTTCTGCATATCATGAGAGCAATAAGAGCCAGTTGAGTCTCTTCCACGGTCGTCCTCCACTCCTGGACTTCAAATCACATTTTGCGTTTGCGCAACGTTTCAGGGAATTTGCAGGTTCATAAAATATCATTTAAGACCAGTTTGAGGCCCCAAGATGGGAAAAAAAAATGGAGCTAAATCAAATTATTACAACTCTGTTTCCCAAATTTTTTTTTTGGACTTTGTGTAAAATTTAAACAGAACAGAAACAGAAAAAAAACATACCAAATGTAGAAACTGAGAAATGTTATTTCATGAAAAATATGGACTCATTTTGTAAACCAAGATGGGATGATGGTGAACTTTGAGCCCTCAGGCAGCACTGCATTCAAAACAGCCACAATTTTGTTGTGGAAATCGCTGCATGGGCTCAGGAACACTTCTGAAAACCATCATCTGTGAACACAGTTCATTGCTGCGTCCACAAATGCAGGTTAAAAGTTTACAATACAAACAATAAACCAGATATAAACATGATCCAGAAACACCTCCCAAGAAAATTTAAGATGGACTTTTGCGAAGTGGGAAACTGTCCTGTGTTCTGACAAATCAAGATTTAAAATTTTAATAATCATGGACGCTGCGTCCTCTGGGTTAAAGAGGAGAGGGACCACCCAGCTTGTTATCAGCGCACAGTTCAAAAACCTGCATCCTTTTGATATGTTGTCTTTGGTCTCTTTTGAATTAAATATTTGAAAATCATCACATTGTTTTTTATTTACGTTTCCCAACTTTTTTTTCGGAAACGGGGTTGTAGACGTCTTTCCCAATAAATCGTCCTGTCTGCTTTCAAAGACGTTTTGATTTTTGTGAAACCAGCATATCCTCTGTTTTAACCAAATATCTCTCTACTTGATTAGTTTTGTGCTTTTTGTCGTGATTATTGAAACGCTGCACTGTCGAACCCAAATCCTGAATTTCCTTCTCCTCAATTTGACCAAACATGCGACGGTGTCTGAGTGAAGCCTGAAACACATCAAACCTGGAGTCCAGACACTTCCATTATTCAACCTAAATCAGCGACGTAAATAATAAGAACTGGCGTAAGTGTGAATATAGCGACCAGATGATAATAATATTGAAGCATTATTTTATTTATTTTATTTTTCTTTTCTTTTTAATAATTGATTAACTCCTAGCCAGTATGTGAAAGGGGATGTATAGAATTTTAGAAGTGAACCGTTTTGACAAAGTGTCAAAATGGTCGACCTGCTGTATATACTCGCAGTGGCACACAACATAGAGACGTAGAGGTTTTTCTGTTTTTAGCATGGACTGATGATGTTTGTGTCTGTCAGGCAGACATATGGGTAAATGAAATATCTGATGTATTGTTGTAAAATAAATGTTTCTGATGCTTCAGAGCCTTTTTTTTTCTCACTGTGATTCTTTGATTTAAAAAGTGGAAAAGCTTTAAATTTACAACCTATTATTACTTCTGTATAAATACTGTAAAATAGTCAAATATTTAATGTGATAACACCCTCACAATATGAAATACCTCCCACTTTATATTAAAAAAATAGTCAGCAACTAAAATCCATACGATGCTATTGTCCTTGTGCCTCACAAAATTAATACATCGGTTTAAAATTAACATTATTTAGCGGATACATAACACTTTGTAAAGTCTACTTAAAAATCTGATCCAGTAAGTGATCGCTCACATTCTCAGAACAGACCTCCGTGGTGGCGAGTACAACTACAGTGGCCCCGGACAGGCGCCCTGTGGAACACCACAACATATGCAGCATATTCCACGTTTTGGACGACATGCTATAGTATGACTATTTTTTTCATATTTTGGAGTGTGATCTTTTTCTGAACTGACATGCATGCTTGCTAAATTTCAAGTCGGTCCAACAAAATCTGAAGGAGGAGTTTGTTAAAGTACAATACGGGTGAATCACCAAAAATGGCAACTAAATTCAAAATGGTGGACTTCCTGTCGAGTTGATGTAACGGTGCAATGTAACTTTTTTGTACATCTAGGTGTGGTACACGTGTCACTGAAATGGAGCCGCCGGGGCATCTGTTTAGGGGGCGCTAGCGAGACATTTGGCCACGCCCACTCGCGACTCCACTAGAATACTACATTTTTCGCCGGGAGAGATGGGTGTACCAACTTTCATGAGTTTTTGAATATGAAAGAGCCTCCAAAAATACATTTGTTTACGGAGAATCATAATAATCGCTTGAATAAGAATGGTACTTTCTCACCTTCAGTCTCGGGCCCTAAAATATAAAGTTCCCAGTTTTAAAATAATATTTTCCGAACCAGTTTTTTGATGTAGGGGGGTG
The DNA here is from genome assembly GCF_029030835.1 of Brachyistius frenatus. NCBI lineage: Eukaryota > Metazoa > Chordata > Actinopteri > Embiotocidae > Brachyistius > Brachyistius frenatus. The sequence continues at coordinate 122,326 of NW_027210773.1, read as the reverse complement.
AACTAAAATGATCGGGGCAGCTTGAGGTTTAAGGTTCACCGTGTTCTCCTCGGTTTCATAATTAATGTGGTAACGATTGGAAGACATTAAAACGCTCCACTCAACGAGTCTGCAGCTGAAACAGTAGAAAGAGCAGCTTGGTCTTAATCTGTCCGCACACCAGCCAGCTCCTCATATGGAGAGTGTGTGTGTGTGTGTGTGTGTGTGTGTGTGTGTGTGTGTGTGTGTGTGTGTGTGTGTGTGTGTGTGTGTGTGTGTGTGTGTGTGGTGTGTGTGTGTGTGCGTGTGCGTGCGCGTGTGTGTGTGTGTGTCGGGATCATTTCAGAGGCACTCGACTGAAACCTGATCATGTCGGTCCTCCCTCCTCCTCCTCCCCCTCCTCCTCCCCTCACTTTGCTGCAGATGAGTTGCGAACAAACAAACACAGCAGTCGCTACTAGTGGGAAGAAAAAAAAAACAAGGAGCAATGGAGTAAAATGTCGGAGGGGGGGAGGAGGGTGTGTGTGTGAGGAAGAGGAGCAGATGAGGAAGAGCGCTGGAGATGATGAGATAGACGTTGGGAAGGATTTGAACCCACTTTGACTTTTTTGGACCGACTGACCTCGATGTGACTCCTTAAATCTTTTGGATTTTTGCTCTGAAGTTGAGACCTGTGTGATTTATTTATTTTTGTTTGTTTTGTTTTTACACGACCACGAACTCACCGTGGAGTCCAACTTTAAGTTGCTGACAGTTTATTTCCAGCGACTCAGCAGCTTCGAGCAAATCTGACTCAGCACTTCAGTTTAAAGTCAGTAAAAGTAAGTCCAGCATGTCTCTGATCATTTATGCACATAAACAATACAGTAATTAGTATTTAAATAATCTTCTAATTGAATTCAACCTGGACAAACTTCTCCTGAGGACCTGCAGGAGGTAAAGTTCATCCACTCGTTGGTTCCTGCATCATTTAAAGAATCACTGAAACACAAACTCTGACTGTTGAGACCAAAACAAACAGATCAGACAGAAGTTTGGACATCCTGAACTCCCGCTGAGCAGCGTCAACACCCTCCTCATAGCTCTTATTTATCTTTAGTCACGTTTATAGTCTCGTAAATGATGTTTAGGAGGTTTTCAGGATGCAGATTTTCAGATTAATGTTCACTTTTGGAAGTTTTTCTTCAGTCTGTCGTGTTGTTGAATGAAAACATCTCAGCTTTTAGTTGAGTTTTCAGATGTCTCAAAGCTTAAAGATGTTTTGTTTTTGTCACATCAAGTTTGACAGGAAACTCATTTTGTGAATTTAAAGATGCAAAACATTGTTTTGTTTTTTTCATAATCGCTCAATCAGACGGTCGTTTTGTTTATTGTTGTTGTTTTTAAATAAAACATCAAAAAGCAGTGAAAAGAGTCTTCAGATGTTTCGTCTTGTAAAACCAAATATACATCTGACAGTCAACAACAGTAATAAATGAATGTTGTTTGATTTAACAAAGCTTTTTTTTACTATTAGTTTCAGATATATTGAGAACACATAATGTAGTTTTGGTCATTTTTTGGTTGGTTGAGTTTCCTTCAACTAAAACAACCAGAACCCTCAAAGAAAACAACAACACATGAGTTTCCATGTTTACCACACGTGATCACATGTATGACACATGTTTACCACACGTGATCACATGATAACATGAGGAAAACATGTTGGAAGGTTTTCACACATCATGAAAATGTTCATGTGAATAATTGCAGGTGTTTCTGTAAATTAACTGTTTGTCACAGTTTTTATTTTAAAGGCATTAATGCAGTTTTTCTATTTTTCTGGTTGTGATTTTTAGCAGCTGACTATCGTGGTTGAGTTTCCTTCCTGTAAGATGATTTTCTTTAATTTAAGAAATTCAATCCAAAAACTTATGGCATGTTTTGAAAAATCATTCCCTGCTTGTAAAAATGTTCGGGAAACTGAAAAGTATTATTTAATTTGCTGAATCAGGTAAAAGTAGGTACAAAACAAGACTGAGGGGAACAAGAGATGAATAAATATCTAAAACAATTAAAATCATGATTATTGGGTTTTTCATTAAACATAAAACTTTGCCATGTTTCATATGTATAGTATATTATTACATGATTTTAGTTTTTACTCCCAGATTGACCATTAAAACCTCCATAACTGCACTTAACAGAGGTGTGTTTGATTTCTACACCAGCGCACTTGTTTTTAAAAATATAGAGTATTGTATTGTGTATTTTCTTCTACACAATGCAATAATATTTGTTAAAGAGTGAAATATTAGATTAAGACAGGTGGACTGTGATTTACTAATGTTCATTTACTTTGCGTTTTACGTTGATACAGAATAAGAACAGTTCTAGACATTATTTTCCTCAATATTTACCAAAACAAAAACATACTTTAATGAATTTCTCCTTTCCTTTATAAACGTGTTTATTCTGTCAGTGTGGGCGGATCAGGCCTCAGAGCACCATCGCCTCTGATGTGAAGTCTGATGTCTGTGTTTGCTGCTCTCCTCAGGAGGAGCCGGAGGTCGGCGGAGCGGCCGACATGTCTCTGCCGGCCGACCTGAGCTGCCTGCAGGGCGGCGGCGAGGCGTCGCTGACGACCCTGGAGAAGCAGCTGATCTGCCCCATCTGCCTCGAGATCTTCAACAAGCCCGTGGTGATCCTGCCGTGTCAGCACAACCTCTGCAGGAAGTGTGCCAACGAGCTTTACCGGGTGTGTGTGTGTGTGTGTGTGTGTGTGTGTGTGTGTGTGTGTGTGTGTGTGTGTGTGTGTGTGTGTGTGTGTGTGTGTGTGTGTGTGTGTGTGTGTGTGTGTGTGTGCATGACGTCGTGGGGACATGCATGTCTTTCCAAACTGACCACGTGGGGACTTGAGTTCCTTCAGAGGACTTAAACGCACCACAAAGTCCTGTTTTAACTGTGACGGCTTTTGAAGTGTTTGTGTTGTACTAAAGTTTATTATCTTAACTTTACAACATTACATGAAACGGTCTCCGGTCTTTGATCGGTCTCTGATGTCTCTGATCAGTCTCTGATCAGTCTCTGATGTCTCTGATCGGTCTCTGATCCCTCCGGTCTCTGATGTCTCTGATGTCTCTGATCAGTCTCTGATCAGTCTCTGATGTCTCTGATCGGTCTCTGATCCCTCCGGTCTCTGATCGGTCTCTGATGTCTCTGATGTCTCTGATGTCTCTGATGTCTCTGATGTCTCTGATCGGTCTCTGATCCCTCCGGTCTCTGATCGGTCTCTGATGTCTCTGATCGGTCTCTGATCGGTCTCTGATGTCTCTGATCCCTCTGGTCTCTGATCGGTCTCTGATGTCTCTGATCGGTCTCTGATCGGTCTCTGATGTCTCTGATCCCTCCGGTCTCTGATCGGTCTCTGATCGGTCTCTGATCAGTCTATGATCCCTCCGGTCTCTGATGTCTCTGATGTCTCTGATCGGTCTCTGATCGGTCTCTGATCCCTCCGGTCTCTGATGTCTCTGATGTCTCTGATCGGTCTCTGATCAGTCTCTGATGTCTCTGATCGGTCTCTGATCCCTCCGGTCTCTGATGTCTCTGATCGGTCTCTGATCGGTCTCTGATTGGTCTCTGATCGGTCTCTGATCGGTCTCTGATCGGTCTCTGATCCCTCCGGTCTCTGATCGGTCTCTGATCCCTCCGGTCTCTGATGTCTCTGATCGGTCTCTGATGTCTCTGATCGGTCTCTGATCGGTCTCTGATCGGTCTCTGATCGGTCTCTGATCCCTCCGGTCTCTGATGTCTCTGATGTCTCTGATCGGTCTCTGATCGGTCTCTGATGTCTCTGATCGGTCTCTGATCCCTCCGGCCGACCCGGCAGCAGCTGAGGCTTATTAAAGGTCTCTATTTCAGGCAGCTAACCTTCCAGCCGTCCGCCTGCTCATCTGTCTTCTCCTCACTCAGACATCAAACCGCCTCCTTCCTATCTGACGTTTTAAAACTCAAAACAAATACAAGTTTTAATATTTTGGAGGAAAGACTCCTGAGTTTGAAAGGACACATGAACTTCCCCTGAAACTACAAATAATCATTTTCACATTTACAGTTTGGGTACGAAATCAACAAAAACGTAACACGTGTTTGTTTGTGAGCTTTAAAGGTGCTTTTACGTAGATTCGTTTTTTTTAATAATCTTTGTGTGGCGTCGGGTCAGCTGTTTCAAACTGCTTCCTGTCTTCCTGCTGAGCTACAAACGGCCTCCTTTATCCTTCAGTTACACTTTAAATAGTGACACATGTAATCTGATGATATCATTTAATTCCCGTCATAGATCTTCTTCAAAATACCTGATGATACCTGAGGAGGACATTAAACTATGTCAAAAACTTCAAAGCGTAACTAAGGTCTGAGTTATTTATACTTTAATCTAGAGACCGGGAGGGTGCTCAGTGTGTGTGTGTGTGTGTGTGTGTGTGTGTGTGTGTGTGTGTGTGTGTGTGTGTGTGTGTGTGTGTGTGTGTGCGTGCGTGCGTGCGTGCGTGCGTGCGTGCGTGCGTGCGTGCGTGTGTGTGTGTGTGTGTGTGTGTGTGTGAGAAAGCGGTAGGGAGGTGGGGGAGGGGGGGATTTCCCGGTCTCCTTGTTGCCCGGTAACTGGCAGTGCTGCCGGTCTGACTTCACCACTGGGAGACATTTGGAGTCACTCTGACTGACGGACAGCTCCTCTGCTGATCATTAAATTAAAACTCCCAGCATGCAGCTGTGTTGTGTGATAACAAACACCAAGTGTTGGGTGTTGACAGGCTGGACGGATTATGAGAGGACGGGGTACAAACAAGTCAAATGGCCCCTTAAGGACACATGTGTCCTTTTTGTGTGTCTTTGCAGATATTTTGCGTCTCTGGGGTGATTTTATGTGTCTTTGTGTCTCATGGATCATTTTTCATATGTTTGTGTTTTTTTTCACGACTTCTGAGATACTTCAAGTGTCTTTGTGGTTGTTTATCAGATTTTTATGTTTGTTTATTATCATATGTCATTGTGGTGGTTTAATGTGTTTCTGTTTGTTTTTCATGTCTTTGTTGTTGTTCATCATGTCTTTGTGTTTGTCTTTTAAGTCTTAGGAGACATTTGATGTCTTAAAGATTGTTTTACATCTTGGTTGTAGTTATTTTCTGTCTTTTCGCTGAGATTCAGAGACTTTCAACAAAAAATATGAAGTAATATTTTGCTGATGATCCGCTCATACATCGGCATCATTCGTTCCTACGATCGTTTCCCGTCTCCAGCCGTCGCTGTTCCATGCTCGGACCACCATGATGGTGAACAGCGGCCGTTTCTGCTGTCCGTCCTGCAGACAGGAAGTGGTGCTGGACCGCCACGGCGTCTACGGCCTGCCGCGCAACCTGCTGGTGGAGAACATCATCGACGTCTACAAACAGGAACTCAGCAGCAACAACGCCACGAGGTGAAGAGAGAGAGACGACAAGCAGGAAACACACTTTCATATAAACCTGTATTTAAAGAGCCTCTCTTGTCTTTTCCCTGCAGCCTCCTCCCTCCTCCTCCTCCTCCTCCTCCGCCTGCTGCCGATGTCACCTGCTCCGACCACCAGGGGGAAAAGGTGAACATCTACTGCCTCACCTGTCAGGTTCCCACGTGTTCTCTCTGTAAAGTGTTCGGGGCTCATGCGTCGTGTCGAGTGGCTCCTCTGACCGACGTCTTCCAGCAGCAGAAGGTACGTCACGCTCTCCAGCAGAGGTGGAGCTCCGCCCACAGCGAGACACAGAGATCAGAGGACACAAACACAGCACAGACTCTCATTAATTAAATCTTCTTTTATCCCGTCCTAATTTAAATAACAAATTGTACCTTTTTGTTTCTCAGGATCAGCTGAACGAAGGAATTTCTTCTCTGGTGACGTTCAACGACAAACTTCAGGCTCTGATCGATGAGCTGGAGGAGTCATGCCGAAACATAGAGGTGAGTGTCTGTAAACATATCGGACTAATATCTGAATATTCTTCCACTGCATGTTCACACAGTCACGGTTTATATGCTGACCTTTTATTTTTAGTGTTGTACAGGTTAGTTCTTATGTTCAATATATATGAAACATGATTTGGTTTTAATCTTTTCTTCCACAGGAGAACTCAAAGACTCAGAAACAGATCGTGAGCGACAAGTTCGACCGCATGTTTTCCATCGTGGAGGAGAGACGAAAGGTCAGAGTTCATCGCTCTGACATCCACCTCGTTCTCCGACCACCACCTCACGGAGAGATTTAAAGAACAGTCACAGATTCAGCAGGAATATTGTAATCCTGCTGAGGTAGCGTCACTAAAACATAAACATCTTTAATAAAACACAAACGTACCATTTTACATGTACGCATGACATTTTTTTTACCTTTTATAAAACGTTTGTTACAAAAATACTGTAGAAAGTTATTTTCATGCTCATTTGCAGTTTATGTTAAAGACAAATATGAAAATAAACGTCAGTACGTTGTGTCGTAAATACGTATTTTATTTATATGTCATGCAAGCAGGAAAAGCAGGAACACGACATGTAAGTGTTGCTGAAACATTATTGTCATCGTCATTATTGCATCATCATCATCATCATCATTATTGCATCATCATCATCATCATCATCATTATTTCATCATCATCATCATCATTGGTGTTTCACTGGATTTATTCAGAGGTGATTTAGCGTCATAGACTTTATATAACGTGGTGTTCCTCAGGGAAGTATTCTAGTTCCTCATTTCTTTTTCTTTTTTTTTCAGATATGCTCCTTCTGAGCAACAATATTATTATTATTATTATGAGGTCAGATATTAATATTGTGCAGATGATGCACAGATTTATGTCTCTGTAGGTTTTTCCATCCTGTCCGTAAAACGCTTTGATCCGACTGTCATTTTGTTTTAATGATCTTACAGTCGATGACGGAACGAATCAGCTGCGAGCAGGACGAGAAGACGGGCCACGTCCAGGCGCTGCTGCGTTGCTATGGAGACTGCGTGGAGGCCAACGACAAACTGATGGAGAGTGCGGCGAGCAGCATGGAGGACCCCGACACGGCCGCCTTCGTTCAGGTGGGCATGTTTTTTTTATTGTATTTTAAGGCCCGAGCACCGATGGTGTGAAAGCCCTGTTGTTATCCAAGCGACTATTGTGATTCTCTGTAAACAAATGCATTTTTGGAGGCTTTATCATATTCAAAAACTCATGAAGGTTGGTACACCCGTCTCTCCCGGCAAAAAATGTTGTATTTTAGCGGAGTCACGAGTGGGCGTGGCCAAATGGCTCGCAAGTGCCCCCTAAACAGATGCCCCGATGGCTCCATTTACCTTCATGCACGAAATTCGGTGGACACGTGTATCACACCGAGACACACAAAAAAGTTACACTGCACCATGACGTCAACTCAACAGGAGGTCCGCCATTTTGAATTTAGTCGCCAGTTTTGGCGATTCGCACATGTTGTACTTTAACGAACTCCTCCTTCAGATTTTGTTGAACCGACTTGAAATTGAGTCTGTGCACTCTGAACATGTTTGGAGTTAAAAGTTATCTAGTTATATAGTATAGAGTATATAGTATATAGTATATAGTATATAGTATATAGTATGTATATCATATAGTATAGTCAGGGCAATGCAGCTAAGTTTGATGTTTGGCCGTGACACAGGAAGTTGATGTTTCAGGTCAAACGATGCTCCAAACCTCATGAAACTTGCGTCAGGCACCAACTTTCATGAGTTTTTGAAGATGTTAAAGACGCCAAAAAAAAGCTTCTTTTTTTTTTTTAAAGAAGAATAAAGAACGAGATCGAGAAAAAAAAAAAAAACTGCAAGCAGGAATATGCGGACCTTCGCAGCTTCACTGCTTGCAGTTTTAATTTATAGATATAACTGATTTTAAAACGAGGTTGTTTTGTAATCTTTTCTTTCTGTTTATCTCTTATTTTATAGAATTATTTTTTGTGTGCAACATTGAATATGTAAGAAAACATGTTTTATTGTTTAGTCTTTAAATGTTTCTCATCCTTATTTCAGAATTCAAGAGACCTCATCACAAAGTGAGTTCAGAACAAAGATGCTCACATTATGTCATTAAATGGTTGGTACTTTTTCCCTGTTTAATTTAAATCCTGCTCCTTCCTCCACCCGTCCTCCACCCGTCCTCCACCCGTCCTCCGTCTCCTCAGGGTGATGGCAGCGAGCGCCTCGTGTCCAGCGGAGACGCTCCGACCGGGTTTTGAGACTCTGAGCAGATTCAGATTCGACTTCAGCGAACAGGAGAAAGTTGTGAAGAACATCGACTTCATCGAAGGTGAGAAGAGACGTCGGAGATGTTACCGCTTCGTCGGTAGCGGTGGGAATTAAAAAATACAAGTTTACTTTTTAAGAAAAAATAACATTTTGATCTACATCTGCAGCTCCATCTGGAAAAATACCTGCCGGAGCAAAAATATTTTATGAAATAGGCATCAATGTTGGACGAAACACAAACTCAGTGACTTTGTCTGTCTGGGTTGTTTTTGGATTCAAGGTCTGAGTCCGATCCAAAAATAGTTTTTTCCCGTTAAGATGATGAAAATATAAGAACTTAAAGGTTTATTAATCAATAAATCAGAAAATTTGAGTAAATTAAAAGAAAAAAATCTGAACCACCTGAAAGAATCACATGACGCTGCTGTCTCGAGAAGGATGAAAAACGGAGACTTCTTAAATGTCTGCTTGTGTTTGTCTCTGCAGTCGTGGAGGAAGTTCCTGAAGAAGCAGAAGTGGATCCACCAGCCGAAGATCTCTTAATCCAGGACGTAGAACCCAAACTATCGCGGGAGATCTCGGTCCAGAACCAGGAAGCTGCGGTGGAACCGGTCAGAGAGCCGATGGAACCGGCAGCATCAGCACCGACTCCAGCTCCTCCGGAGCCCGACGGAGACGCCGTCCACCCCGAGACCGAAGAGTCTGAGGACTCAGACGATGGGAGTTCAGGTCAGGCGAAGGTGGAGCAGAAGAAGATGGAGCAGAAAGAAGAAGAAGAAGAAGAAGAAGAAGAAGAAGAAGAAGAAGAAGAAGAAGAGGAGGAGGAGGAGGAGGAGGAAGATGAGGAGGCGGAGGAGGTTGGAAGAGAGACGGATAAAGAGGCCGACGTGTGCGAGCAGCCGGAGGGGATGAACACCCTGCAGGTAAAACCAGCGTTATCGATCACAAGAGGATCGATTTAGAAGCGATGAGTTCGGAGGTGAAATGTGTGAAATTATTTGAACTGCTAAACGTGTGCGTGTCTTCTTTAAACTCCTCATCTTTCCTTCCTCTCTTTCTTTAAAGGAGCTCTCAGCCCGTTAACTAACATCCGGTCGCTCGTTAGAAAACCGGTCGTACGTCCGGTCTGTTGGCGGGTCAGCTGTTTATCGATCAGCTGAGAGGAAGAAATGTTCAACAACTTATCGGCATCACGAGCGTTTCCGTGGCTTTTTTATGGACTTTTAATGAAGACTTCGATGCTTTAAAAAGCTCCAATGCTAAAAGCTACAGATTCATTCTTTCTTACACGTTAAAAAATAAAAATAAAAGTTAGCCACGTTAGCAGCTAATGAAATAATTCTCTTTCTCCAGTTATCAGCTTTCGTCCAAATATTAAACATATTTCATATAATAAAAATAGAATCCAGTATGAAAACATTGTGACACTGTATGAAAAAAATTAATAAAAAGTCCCCCCCCTCCTCCCCCCCAGGCTGTCACTCTGCTCTTCTACCTGCTGGCCTTCCTGCTCATCCTGCAGAGGTTCTGGGTTTACATCGGCTGCTTCATTTACACATGAGACACGCAGCATCATCACCGCCAAGCAGCTCAGGTACGCACACACCTGCTGGCTCCGCCTGGAAGCGCTGTGGAACGCTTTTATTTTGAAAAAACAAGTGGCTCTAAAAAGAGATTTCTTCATTTAAAGAGTTTAATTCCACATTTTAACGTCCACAATTTCACACGACTGCTGACACAAAATTTAAGAATTATTGTAAAATATTTCTTATCGTCTGCTTTATTATTTTGTTTGACTTTAATAAAATCAAATTTAATTGAAATACTTCCGCTACGACTTCTGCAAAGACTCCTTCTGTTACTTTGACACTAAAGTTAAAAGAAGAATGTGAAGTAAAAAAAAACATAAAAACTAAAGCAAATAGTTTTGTTTTTTTGTGACATTAATCCTGACAGACTCCAGGAAATAAAAGAATAAAAGTACAATAAAAATCAGCATAATCATTTTATTACTGACACATAAAATAACTTTTTGCAGTGTTGTTTAATTTCTCCTCTGCTGACACCTTGTGGTAGGACTTTGGAACTACAGTTTACAGTTTTGTCAGTCAATAAAGACATTTCACATTTCAAATAAAAAAAACCTCCCCAACTAAAAATAATAAGTAAATATCTGACTTTTTCTTCCAGTAACAGCTTCCATTAGATTTTATTTTACATATTTTGCTTTTATTTTCCACATATTTGGAACAAACTGCAGGTCTTCTGCAACTTTTTGTAAATTTTTACTTTTAAACGGCTTTTTAATAAATTAGATGATTACTCTTTCAAATAGTATATATTATATTATTAAGGCAATATTATACATTTCTTTCAAAAACTTCTGAATAATCTGTGGGACACTTGCCCCTGAATTTTGAAAGTATCTTGTAGAGCAACATCAAAGCAATAAATATTTGTCCTGCTGATACAGAATCATCTTTCTCTGCTGCAGATGGAGGCTGAAACAAGGAGCCCTGCTCACACCAGTCCTCCCGCCTCCTCCTCCTCCTCCACCTCCTCCTCCTCCTCCTCTTCCTCCCTCGGCGAGGCTCCTCGTCGGCCCAGTTTCTGCTTCTCCTGGCTGAACTCGTTCCACAAGAAGAAGGAGGAGAGGAAAGAGAGAAGTATTCAGAGAGAAAGATGAGGAAGGAGGCGCTTCGGTCCGGAGTCGGTCGGCTTCACACGGATCTGGAACACGTTGGAAAACTAGTCAAGGGATCATTTCAGACGAGGCAAACTCAGCTTTGTCCAAATATTCACTGGAAACGGATAGTCCTGTTTTGTCTCTTATTTTGAAAAGTCATAGCGTTATATATTGAAGTGATTTTTTTTTTTTTTCAAAGCAGTGGATGTGCTTTGTGTTAGGTGTCTTCAAAAAGATCTGAAACTATAAGCAACAAGAGTAATAAACAACAACAACCAAAAAACACCTGGAAGTTGTTGCAACAGCGCCTGAAAAAGCAGAACTCACCAGATCTGCATAATTTGTGTTTGTAGCTGCAGAAAAAAAATGTTTTTGAAAAGACGACGACATCTTGGTAACATGTTGTTTACAATATCTCGTTTATGTTTTGATATTTTAGCATTTTAAAAGAGTAAAATCAGATAAAAAAATTTTTTAAAAACAATGTGTTTTTAATTATCTACAATGTCTTTTTTAAACTACGAAGCAGAGGAAGAAACAGGAAGTCTTTATAAAACAGAAGTATTGGAAGTGATGGTGAATTAAACAGTGTGATAAAACAGGAAAAGGAGAAGTAGCAGTTTTGTTTTCTCGACTTTTTACAGGCTATTGTTCAGTTTTATTTTTTGGACGTCACATTTGATTTGTTTTTGATTTCGTTTCACTCACTGTTGATGTCCAGTTTGAAACAGAAAATGTTTTAAGAATTTCATAAAGTCCAAATTGACCACAGTCCTCGAGTCCTTTTTGTTTTATGTTTTATGTTTTATGTGCATGATGGGTGACTCCGATGAAACGCTGCTTTTCTTTGATTCGTTTATGGATTAAATAATGTTTGATCACCGGCAGTATGTTTGTGCTCCCGAAGAAACCAAATATCTTAAAAATTTAAAATATTTCAACCGCAGCTGTCTCTGTGACGTCACATGATCACCCCGGAAAAAGGAAGTCTACAGAAACTGGTTTTCTGTAAAGACTACAAAACATAACTTCCTGTTTGGAGGACACGCCTTAAAAAATAAAAGCACGGGAAAAAAACGTCAACATCTCTGGCAGCACAATTAAAGTTTGACTGTTGAAATACGTCACACGTAATCAATGACGACATTCTACAAGTAATGTATTAAACTCAAAATGACCAAAATATGGAGATAAGTGGTTTTCATTGAACAGGAAGGGATTAAAAAACTTAATCTTAAAAGTGACTAAAGCTGTCAGACAAATATGGAGTTTAGAGCAATAAAAATATTAAATATAAAAAAATTAAAAATGCACATTACATACAAATAAAAACAGAATAATATTACAATTAAACTAAACACCAGTGCAACGTGTTATTGATGTATATATTCTATAATTTAGATTTTCATATGTAATCTATTCTGTTTATTTTCTGTTTGCTGCCTTTCACTGAACAAGATTTGAAGATGTTTAACTGTACTGTAACTTTTATCCTATTTTTTTAGCTGGCTTAATGTTTTAATCACGTGTTCTTAATGTTTTAATCACGTGTTCTTAATGTTTTAATCACGTGTTCTTAATTGTTTTAATCACGTGTTCTTAATGTTTTAATCACGTGTTCTTAATTGTTTTAATCACGTGCTCTTAATTGTTTTAATCACGTGCTCTTAATTGTTTTAATCACGTGTTCTTAATGTTTTAATCACGTGTTCTTAATTGTTTTAATCACGTGTTCTTAATGTTTTAATCACGTGTTCTTAATTGTTTTAATCACGTGTTCTTAATGTTTTAATCACGTGTTCTTAATTGTTTTAATCACGTGTTCTTAATGTTTTAATCACGTGTTCTTAATTGTTTTTAAATGTCTTTTTCTTTTGCCTCATGCTTTGATGCTTTTAATGGTTTTATGTGAAGCACTTTGAATTTCCTGGCCTCCGTGACGTTTTGTCTTTTATCGACACTCCGAGTCTGTAATACGATTTTGAACTGAATTGATTTTAATCCGTGAAAAATAAAGTATGACGACGTTGTCGAAAAGTGCTTCCGGCGTCGCGTCAGTTTTATTCTGAAACTCCTGACCGGATGTGGCTCGCGTCGCCGCCGTTAGCAGCGTGAAGTGTTTCCGGCTGCTGCCGTCGACGGAACTCTGCTGCGGGACACCGAGCGGGAAGCGCGCGCCGTGTCGGTCCGTCGTCCTGCGTCTCCGAACCTTTTCTCTTTTTAAATCCGCCAGCAGCTCCAGCCGAGCCGAACCGAGCCGAGCCGAACCGAACCGCCGCCATGGACCCCGGTCAAGGTAAACCTTAATTGTTAGCTTAGCCGAAGTTAGCTAGCGTGTAGCTTAGCTTCCAACGCGTAAACAGTCCAGAACTGTTCTGGTTCAACCCGCCGTCACGCGGTTCGTCTGGGTTCACGGTTTGTGGGGTTTTGCGTGGAAGTTTTAAGTTTGTTTTGGAGCCATTTTAAAAGGCGTGCTGGTTGTTGGAGCCGTGCGGACCGGACCGGACCGGGACGGGCCCGCTGCTAACCGACAGGAAGCTGGAAGCTGGATCGGGTTTCTGCTTCAGCAGCTTCACAACTTTAAACTTCAATCTGACGTTTCACTGCTGAGAAGTGAACACCGCCGGGTCCTCCGGGGACCGGGCCGGGCCGGGGGACCGAGCCGGACCGGTCCGGGGGACCGAGCCGGGCCGGAACTGGACAGCTCTTACTTTGTCGTGGTTGTTCACCAGAAGTCGTTTTATTTACCTGATTTGCATCCATCGATGCACATCCGACTTTATCGGGTCACAACCGACAGATTCGTCAGAATTAAAGTCGTGTTCGTCGGTTCAGAGGTTTTGAACAACCTCAGGGATCTTTTCAGAAGAAGAAACCAGAAGTACATTTAAACTGCTGCAGACAGCAACGTGTTTCATCAACTGGGAAGCTTTTCAGGTGTGATTTACTGGAGCTGACAGTTTCAGCAGGATTCAGGAAACTTGTTCCTCAGGTCAAAGACATGTCCCCTCTTCCAACCAGAGGTGCTTTCAGGGTCCTCCGAGACCAGCTGCGCTTTAATTCACAATTAAAGGGTTTTAAAAGTCCAGTATTGACAGAAATTCTTTATTTTATTTTACATAAACTGCTGATATCTGGTATCTGGTATCTGCGGTCACAGACGAGTCGTCACCAAACCGATCCCAGAAGTCGGGCCTGACCCGCTTTACCATGATTACCAAATGGACTGGAAGAGCTCAACTACTGAAGAATGGGCCGTGAAGGCCTCCGTTTGTCTACCACGCTGCAGTCCTTTCTGTACTACAGAATTATTCTTTCCTGTTTCAAACACGCAGAAATATGTTTTTAACGGGACGATTAACTCGATAAAAAGATATTTCAACACTTTTTTTCCCGATCCTGTTACGGCCATAAAAATCAAAAGTTGATGTGCAGCAACTAAAAATTAAATCATTAAATCAAACGGCAAAACAACTAATAGTAGACATGTTTCTGTTTATCCCCATACGCATTAAATAGTGTATAATAAGTCAATATTCATGGTTACCAGGGTAATCAGGAAATTGTGTGATTTCTTTTATTCATTATTATTATAATTTTGTAGCTTTAAAAGGCAATAAATAAGCTGAGAGACAATATTATAATCACATGCTGAGGAAATGTCTCGTCACATTTTGAAATGTACTAAACAGTCCTGCCGGTCTACATCCAGTAATAATACGCAGCCATGATTGACATGTCGTGTCGTATCAGGCTTCCTGTGCCTCAGGACGGGCGCATTTAGGACGTGATTAAGACCTCCTACGTTTGTCCCGTCTTGAAGTCTGTCTGACTGCAGTGAACTAGGACACGTCTGTCTCTGTTCGTCCTCCCACTGTCTGTTCGAATGATGTGAAACCTGAGAACGGGTTTTTTGGGCTCTCGCTGTCTGAGTTTTTGTTTTTTCAAAATAAAACGCTGTTTAATTTTATTGTGAATAAAAAAAACACCCTAAATGTCGTGTTTGGTGTCGAGTTTAATCTCGCCGTCTTTTCTGTGCTGATATTCAAACATGGCAGAAGGAGAGCTTCTTGTGAGATCAGCCGCGATACGAAGCAGCGGCTGAAAGCTGGACTGTGGTTGTGATCGCGTCGCCAGTGTTTGCAGACCAGTTGAACCGCAAAAAAACCCGTGTGAATGGAGCTCATTGTGACTCCTGCGTCCACAGCAGTGTGATTTACAGCAGCAGGATTGGTACGATGTGTAAGAAGTGTCTCGTATATTGTCCCCCGTCCTTAGTTTTCTGCTCTGAGCTGTGTTGACGTGAATCACTCTGAACTGAATCAATACACTTTGAGGGTGGAGTCGCTGTCGTGTCTCCGCCGGCTGGATGTTTCCGGAGAGACGCTCCGGTTTCCCGAGCGAGGATGAGACTCGTCTCGGTCTTTTTTTGCAAAACAACATCAATAATTGAGCGTTTGTCTGTCCAACAATTTGTTGTGCAGATGTTGCGCAATTATGGGCGCTCCTTTCAAGCTTAAAAAAAACAAAAACAACTTCCACCCTGAAGTGGTGTTTGTTCCCTGGTGTGTTTATTTGAATACACATTGTTTGAATGTCGCTGCTTGAAGTCTTTTTTTAAATTATTAGTAGTATTTTTTTGCCCCATTGTTTCAGGCAGTGGCTCCAGTTTTGTTTTGGTGTTTTATTTTTTCCCGCCGTCCTCCATCATGCCGACTCAGCCAAAGTTCTGCTGGCGTCTTCGAAACGTACTCGCTGGTACAGAAACGCCGACGGCGGCAGATTCCAGCATCTCTGGAAAGATTCGGGTTTAAAGGGCAGATTCTCGCTTCTCTGTCCTGTTTTGTTTTCCTTCATTATTGATGTTGATGTAAAGGGGGGGGGGGGGATCTTAAGTTACTCCATTAATTGGCCACTCTCTTCCTGTTGGAGATCTGCTCGCAACACTATCCTCCTGCTGGCCTTTTGTGTTCATGTAATGGATACCGGAGGAGGTCATCCTGCCTTTTAACGGTTCAACATTAACATGCTCCTCCCTGTGCTCCTCCCTGTGCTCCTCCCCGTCACCTCCCCAGATATCAACCTGAACTCTCCCAGCAAGGGCCTCGGCGTGGATCACTCCGACAGCCTGGCCGACATGCCGATGGAGGGAGCGGTGGGCAACTCGCTCAACCCTCTTCCTCCCGGCGTGACGGAGGAGGAGGCGGAGGAGCTGCGCGCCGAGCTCATCAAGGTACGACCCGGATGTTCGTTGAACCCTCACGTTCCCGCAGACTGGAGTAAATCAGGAGTTCATGGAGGCCGTAGAAAAGTCACGATGAAGGTCGAACAGAAACTCTGATTCCAGCCTTGTTGTTTACATGTAAATACCAAACTTACAAAGTGCTTAAAAGTCAATAATTATTGACAGAAGTTACAGACTAGAGTTTCACAAACATCAAGATTGGATTACTTCCTTTGTTACTTTACTGTATTGATATTCATTATTGATTCTTTATGAAATCAATATGTGCAGCTGCTGATTATTAACCTGCCAGCTTGAATTCAATTTAATTGAGGTCTTTGTAATTATTAAAACTGGTTTTATTTAGTCTTTTTACAGTCATTTGCTTCTTTCTTATTTTAATGATTTCATAGCGATACAGTTCTCTGTAAAGCTTTTGTTCGGCACATTTTTGAGCATCTTTTACAAATAACTTTAACTTTGAGTGGATAAATGTCAGTTTTTGGGAGTTTTATAGACGAGGTACAAAATAAGCTTCAATCATAGCAGATGTTTTGACTTGCAGTTGTTTTTTTTCTTGCTCCGACAGAAGATAGTGAATGTTTTGTAAAAGGCCCGTTGCTGTTTAGTCGGCTTCTCTTGAGAGCGACTGATCACAGAGGAGGGAAGTAACGGTGCAGCGGGTGTTGTTGTATTTCAGTGGGATCTAAATCCCCGAAGCTGAAGTCTCGGAGCGTCTTTTTTTAAACGAGGAAGCTGAAGTCTGCGGATGTGTTTCAGGTGGAGGAGGAGATCAACACCCTGCGTCAGGTTCTGTCGGCCAAAGAGCGACACGCCGCCGAGCTGAAGAGGAAACTGGGCCTCAGCCCGCTCAACGAACTCAAGCAGAACATCACCAAGAGCTGGCAGGACGTTCAGACCTCCAACGCGTACGTATTCAACCACACGCCGGCGAGATGAATCGCTTCCTTCAGGACGTCGATCTTAAAAAGTTCAAATATTCACTCCGAGCTCAGACGTAATGTCGCGTGCAGCTTCCACCTTTTTGTTTTGTAGCCTCTGCAGCAGCTTTCTTCCCTTTTTGTTCTGCGAGCAGCTGGTTGGCCGACGAAGCAGCAACACTACACCCTAAACCAGAATAACATGATTCATGACTCGGCATATGACAACTATAACCTCCGTACACGTGCTTTAACTGGGAGGGACTGACCGTGTTGTTGAATGAGATCTTGGTTGGTGAGTTTTAGGACTCGAGCATCGGTGTGAAGCCTTGTTGTTGTTGTTGTTGTTCGTAAAAATGTTCTTCTTGGACGTTCTTATTCTTACGTAAAGTGATTTTCCTTTTTGGAGGCTTTATCATATTCAAAAACTCATGAAAGACACATTTGTCTCCCGGCGAAAAATTTAATATTCTAGTGGAGTCGTGAGTGGGCGTGGCCAAACGGCTCGAGAGCGCCCCCTACAGAGATGCCCTGGCGGCCACATTTACCTAAATTCACGAAATCCGGTGGACAGGTGTATCACACCGAGACGCACAAAAAAGTTACATTACACCGTTACGTCAACTCAACAGGAAGTCCACCATTTTGAATTTAGTTGCCATTTTGGGCGATTCTGACACGTTGTACTTTGTCAAACTCCTCCGAGGGATTTGGTCCGACCGACTTGAATTTAGGTTCTCTGGATAGAAAACATGTTTGGGATTAAAAATTGTATAAATAATTTGTTTTCATCAATGTGTGTGCCCGTGAGAGGCGGACATTTTGAACACCTCGCCATGAAACTACGAGTTGCTTTAAATCTTATGTACATGGACCGACCTTCTCCAAACATCACAGGTATGATAACAGCCCCGCCCTGAAGACCCCTGTGGGGTAATATTCGCTCATAGTCATAGCGCCCCCTGGTGGCCACCGGAAATGACACTTTTCATACTTTCACATTCTACGGCGAGCTGGTTGATCCCATGAACGTAAAGTCGGGTCACAATAACCTAAACATGTAGTTGATGATATATTGAGACATTCGTTCGACTTTGTAAATGGTCGTCGCCGTGACGATGCGGCAAAGTTGGATGTCTCGCCGTGACACAGGAAGTTGATGTTTAAGGTCAAAGGATGCTTGAAACCTCATGAAACGTGTCACATACATCCGGCGTGGTGAGACGATACATTTATATACCTGTTTTGCGAGAAGCGGGGACATGCGGTCCCTCATGCGCTGCACGTCGGGGAGGCGGCGTGCCGGAGTGCGAGGGCCCGTACATCACTGCTTGCAGTTTTAATGATTTGAAGTTTTTTGTGGACAATCCTGCATTTTTTTTTTTTTTTAGCCAGAATCAACTTTATTGACAACTATAGCTTTACAGCGCAAAACTGTGGCATAAGAATCCGTTTAGTTCATCATATAGACAGAAAACCTTTTACACATTTTCTATTTTTGTACCATTTTTCAAGGTGAGTCGGACCTCAGTCCGTTAATGATGAATCAGAACTGACATCAGTGATCGTAACAGCGTTCAGAAGGAAGACTTAGTCACCGCATGACTCATCCTCCGGAGACTTCAGATTATATTTTACATGACAAAGAGGCTAAAGGTCGCTTTTCTTTTATTAATGAAACTCGTCACAGTTTGGGAACGAATATTAATCTGCAGTTTTCTCCATTTTACGGTAACGCAGCACCTTCTGTGTTGGAAATGTAATTTAAATGCTTTAACATCTTCATACTTTGCCAGTCGATCTCAGCCTTGAAAGTGTGATTATTTATGATAAATTCAGCAATCATAGATATCAACCTCAACAGGAGGACAAGGAGGTTTTGAGGAATCTTAAAGAGCAAACAACAAACTTCTATGAAGTCAAACAGCTGCAGCTTATTCAGTTCTCCAGGAAAATAACATCATTATTGTTTCATCTTATTTAATTATGAAGATGACGGCATGCATCTCTGCACAGACATTCATAAATAACGCTTCTCTTTATCTGTGTTGACATTTTGCATTCACCTCATTTAGGAAGCAAGTTGTTCTATTATGAGTTTCAAAGTCTCTATTTGCTCATTATTGAACATGAAGTTGGATTAAACAGGCTTTACCTGATCCTTGGATAATAATGAGAAACTCCTGACTTCATATTTAAATAATATTTTGTCACTGTGGACAATCACATAAAAACATATTCATATCTCCATCAAATCTGCAATATACCACCGTTACAAATGCATTTTACACAAATAGCAAAATTATTAGAAAAAGGTCTCAACCTGCTAGAAGACAATCAAAACCTTTAGGATCTTAAATATTCTTACAAATATAGAATTTCCCTGTTAAACCTCCATTTATAATAATTTCATCACTCTGTGTTTTGTCATCCATTTGTAGATTTAATGCAACGGCTGCTATTAAATAAGTAAATAATAATAATACAAGCTTAATAAAAGCAGGCGGCATCCTGTCAAACACTGCATATCAAATATTGCACAAGTGTCCCATAAATTATTGCACATTTCGGTTGAAGAGCGCCGGCCGGCCGTCTTTGATGAACCATCCTGAAAGAGGAAGTCTGTAATTAGTGATGAACCTGCTGTTAAAGATCTTAAATCTGAACTCGGCTCAGAAAACCAGATTTAATCCACCGGGACTTCTGTGATGTCACTAATCAGACGTCTCCCGTCTCCAGCTTGGTGAGAAGCTCTGAGAAACTGCGAGTGGAACGAGAGATTCTCCCGTTGGGATCCGAGAGTCCACCGACTGTTTGCCGACGTCGTCCGTTTGCTCTCTCTCGCGCTCGGCCTCGATCGCCCTCCGCCTCCTCCCCCGTTCTCACCTTTAACCTCTGACGTCTCCGCAGACGCTGTTTGACTCGGTGTCTGGCAGGAGGACAGACGTGAGACCGAATCCTTCTCTAATGTAAATGAAGCTCGACTTGTAGCGCTGAAGTGGGATTTAGTTTCGTGTCTCGGTCAAATTTTTAAAGGATCCGGAAATCGAGCCGAGTGTTCCTGAGCCCATGCGGTGATTTCCGCTTCAACATCGTTTCTTGCCCCATTTTTCTTTCAACGCGCTGCGTTGTCATGTCGGGGAAGCCCGTTGCCGTGGCGACGCGGTTCAGGTGGTTTGCGTGGAATGTTCTTCCCCTCGGTAGAACTCGGCGGTGACGGTCTGAGGTACCGGTGGTCACGTTGACGTATCGTACGTTCGTGCAACAGTCTGAACTTTTTGTTCGCAGCTCGTACGAAACTTTTAATACAAGTCTATGACTTGTTGTTGTTGTTTTCTGCATTCATCTTCCTGTTTTGTATTTCTATACCTCATTGGTTCGTCTTCTGTTTTCGTCCTCCGTCCTATCTGTTTTCTACTTCCTGTCCCGGAGGTCAGGTGACCTCTCTTCCTCCAGAAGCGATGACACGTGTACTTCTTTCCACTTCCTCTCCGAAACCAGCATTCCTCCGTATTTTTAAACTTCTTTCGCTCGCTTCCCTTCAGCAGCGTCTGTGTTATCGTCCGAAGACTCGACGCCGTCGTCTGATTTCTGTCTTTTGTCGTTTGGCTGCACGGAAAGAAACGATAACCACGGCGGTTGTTTGAGATGAGAGAAAGTGTGTCGTGGGAAAAGATGAAACGCACAGTTGGGGTCAAAATAATGATGTGAAATTACACAATTTAACTGTAAAAATGTCAACTTTTTCAGTGGAATTTTGCGGGTTGCCAATATAAGAAATGATGTAAAACTTCCTGTGACGCTCCTCTCCTTAAACATCCGATAAGATAACACCAGAGTTATTATACTTCTTCACTACTATTAAACATGTTTAAAGGTTCAGAAGCAACAAAAAAAACTGGACAATCCCGAGTTGTTGTTGTGAACTCTCTCCAGCTTCGGTCCATTAGGCCTCTTCAATAATCCGTCCGGTCCGGTTTCTACCAGCAGTTGGTTTTTAGAGATTTTCAAGATGATTCGTCACCGACTGAACAGATCATCGACTCAGCCGCCTGCTTCTGCTTCTTCTCCTGCTTCTTCTGCTTCTTCTCCTGCTTCTTCTCCTGCTTCTGCTTCTTCTCCTGCTTCTTCTCCTGCTTCTCCCTGCTTCTTCTCCTGCTTCTTCTCCTGCTTCTTCTCCTGCCTCTGAGGGCTGCAGCTGATGCAATCTTTCCACGTGGCTGCTTCTGAAATGAACTGGATTGGCAAGATCACTCAGACAGTGAGCACAACCTGACAGGGACACACACACACACACACACACACACACACACACACACACACACACACACACACACACTGTAACGTGTGTGTGTGTGTCACGTTCACACTGCATGCCATCGACCTGCCGCTGAGGAGTGGGAGGACAGGAATGTGAGAGATGGAGAGAAAGACGGTGTTTTGTTTAGTCACATGACACCCAGAGAGAGAGGGCGAGAGAGGGCGAGAGAGAGATGTCGTACCAAAACAAATGAAGTATGAAGATGTTTTTTTCTTCCTCCCACTGTCTTCGTCGTCCTCTCTGATATTTTTAGCTGCTTGCTGCCTCTTTTTTTTTTTTTTTCCTTCTACTTTGTCAAACTAATTTTCTTTCTCTGCATCAGCTGATTGAGCTTCAACATGAATCTCTCGACAGAGACCCAAATGTAAAGCAAACAAATAAACAAACAGCCTGTTTGTGTTGCCGTTGCTACGGCGCCCTGCTGTGATTGACGGGGACAGCGGAGGCTGGATGGACAGTAACAGAGCTGCTCTGTATGAAGTCACTGTGCTGTTACACCCAGATGCATTGTGGGACGTAGTCGGGAGGAGAGCCGTCTCCTTGGAAACGCAGGGAAAATGTGTGTATCGTGTTGATTGATTATTGATCAGTGGCTGCATCATCTGCTTGATGCTTCGCTCTACTCATCATGTGTATTATCTTCTTTTTTTTTTTTTTACTGTACATTTATATAATTGAATGGGGGATTGTTTCATGTTTCATTCTCAGGTGTGTTTTTTTATTTTCTTTATACATCGTTACACACTTCAAAGCACAAAAGGGAAACTTAAAAAAAAATAGCATACTTATGTGGAGGAATCCGCTGTTGGGCGTCCTCTCGAGGGCCACGATCCTCAGGTTGGAAACCACCCATTCAGATTTCCATTGTGAATTTATCTATTAATAAAGAATAAAATAAAAGGGTAGGCGGTGATGTTAGTCACAAGACCTTTAATTCATGTTGTTCCAGGACACAACAGGGAGAAGGTATTTTTTTAAACATGTATTTAATTGTTGTTTTTTGAGTCTCATTTAAGATTTGACCGCAGAAAATAGAAAATTATATTGATTAAAAATCCAACGAGTTTTGCACTAAAAGTCTTCATATGTGGACGTGAACAGGAAGTGTGTGTGTGTGTGTGTGTGTGTGTGTTTCTGCCCCTGTGTGATTACCCTGCCGTTGTGTCTTCAGATATCTGTCTGCCTCAGCCACTTTGGATGACATTACCCAGTCTGAAGCGTGAGTTGACCCCTTTCTCTTTTGTGTTCTTGTTTGTTTTTTTGTAGACGAGTTAAGCTTTCTTTAAGTTAGATTTATTTATTATTATTATTTTGGGGAGTTGATTTATTTTATTTTCCACTGCTTGTTTTTCTGTTGTGTCGCACCTGTTTTTTTGGGGCTACAGGCTGAAATCACGACAGATTTCCTGCTTTAAGATGTCACATGTTTGGAAAGACTTTTATTTTAAAGGACGTTTTAAAATTAGGGATGCACTTTTATAATCGGCATGTAATTAACATATAAAAGGTGAAATATCAGCCCAAAATGAACATTTCTGCCAAACCGATAAAGATGTTTTAATTCAGCCCGTATGGTTGATGAATGCTCGACATCATTTTCCCGGTTTATAAGAGAAAAGTAGACAATTTATCAGTTGAAACTATAAACCAACTAAACTATTAGAAAAATACTGAAATAACATTATTGGTTGCAGTCTGATTAAACATCATCCTGCAGCTTTTAAAGTCACGAGCAGCACAAAATAATAATTTAAGTTTTTAAGACATAAAGATTGAAAAAAACACTCGTCACTTATTTTGTTCCGTTTCTAAATAGTTTAATTTGATGTCACAGACACATAGTGCAGTTTAATCTGAAGTAGTTTCAGGAGCCTGTTTATTGGAGTGGGCGGGGCTTAGTGCAGAAGTTTACCTAGGGACAGGTAGGTTGTCACGGCCGCTGTTTGTTTTTGCTTCATACTTTACTCACCAAATGAAAACGTACACATGGAAACACATTTTACAGTCTGTGGTGGTTTTTATCTTCACATTAGTTTGTTTTTGGGTCCAAGTTGAGTTTTTTTTGGTCACATGAGCAAAGTTTAAAACAACAACAAAAGGTTTTTCAACTAAATCCTAGAATTAGGCCACGATGTCCGTAATACTGAGTAAAAACAAACTGATGAAGGTCGATGAAGGACGCTGGTACTCAGACCAATTCATCTCCAGATCTTCTGAGTCTGAGCAGATCAGCTGATCACCACGCTGGCTTTCACCCAACATGAGTTTTTATAGCTGCAGCAAGTGTTTATTTGTGTTTTATTTCTGCCGGTGTTAATGTACACATTTCTTTGTGTGTGTTTGTGGACAGGTGTGCTGTGACCTCATTAAACCCGCTGTTTACTTTCAGAAAACTCCAGATAAGATTGCTTTTACTTTTCCTGTTCTGGCAGCTTGTAAGGAGCTTTTTTAATTAATTAATTAATTACATTTTTTTAAGTGTTTAGTGTGAAATACTTGGTTGGAAACAGAAATATCCTGCAGACATCATGAATGAATCAAACAACACAACGATCATAACTCATCTGGTCCAGGAAAAATCCTCCAATCATTTTGTTTCATTTTCCTGCTAAACCCTTTAATTATAGATTTATCTCAGATACGGGCGAGGAAGACCTTCGCTCCACGGCTTCTTACGGTTCCCACTGGAAAAGGATTTTTTTTTTTTTTTTGCACAACATTCAGTGTTTATAAGGTGCACGTGTGTGTGTGTGTGTGTGTGTGTGTGTGTGTGTGTGTGTGTGTGTGTGTGTGTGTGTGTGTGTGTGTGTGTGTGTGTGTGTGTGTGTGTGTGTGTGTGAGATCTTAATTGTGCAGCAGGTTTAAATAGTTCAAATTTCTGTTTTTTCTGTTTTATTAGAGGTCGTTTGAGTTTCAGATTTTTAAGCCACTAAAAGTCAGTAAATTTGACGTCGTGCACTCTGATGCTTTTCTCTGAAACACACACACACACACACACACACACACACACACACACACACACACACACACACACACACACACACACACACACACACTGTGGTCCCTCGGTGGCTGCAGCAGGACATGCTGAATCATCCCCGTCATCATCAGCTGATCGGTTTCTTTCTGCTGCCGTCTGAGAAAAAGGAACTTTTTTTTTTTAACACATTATATTTTACAGAAAGGAAACTCCTTTTTATTTTCGTTGGTTAATTGCTGGTACATTAAAAACAACATACAAATAGCAAACAGAAGAGGGGAAACATGAGGTTTAGAGGCTGTTTGTGTCTCCTGGTTGTTGGTTTCTGTGGTTTCAGTTCTGACTGGAGGTGGTGAATAATTTGAATATATAATAATATATATCTAATATCCCTCTTTTTTTGTGTC
Source organism: Brachyistius frenatus (assembly GCF_029030835.1). NCBI lineage: Eukaryota > Metazoa > Chordata > Actinopteri > Embiotocidae > Brachyistius > Brachyistius frenatus. The sequence goes on along the minus strand of NW_027210773.1, from coordinate 97,519 downwards.
CTCCCTTCACCATCCATCTGCCTCTTTCTTTTTCCTGCTTTCCCTCCTCTTCTTTTTCATTCCTCTCCAACCATCTGTCCCTCCTCCCCCCCTGCTGTTCCTTTCTCCATTGTTCTCTCTCCATTCTCCGGCTCCCACCTTCCTCCACCCCCCACCCCTCTCCCTGCAGATATAAGAAGACTCAGGAGACTCTGTCCCAGGCAGGGCAGAAGACCAGTGCAGCTCTGACCACGGTGGGGACGGCCATCAGCAGGAGACTCGGAGACATGAGGTACGCGATGCTCCGGATACCAGAACAGATCAACGAGGGGGGGACAGTGATGAAGCAGAGCGAATCTCAAACTGGGACAAATACAGTCCCTTTGGAAAATAAACAAAACAAACAATGAACCAAACCTGGTGACATCATAGAGGTTCTGTATTGTTCCTGTAAACATCATACCCTCCTTTTTAAATCAGGATAGACTCACTTTTTAAAGCCAGATATTTAAATGAAGCAGAACGTGGCTCCGTGTGTTTGTTTGTTGGAGATGATCCGAAGCCCGGATGATGTTTAGATCATGTAGAAGTTGAACCTCCAGGTTTTCTCCGTCTCCTCAGTCGCTGTCCTCCGCTCGGTTGTTCTGGTAGCGCTGATGAGATCTCCACATGCTGACCACAGATCAGCTGCTGTCCTCCAACATTCACCCGTCAGGCTGCAGATAAACTAATCAGCCGCTTTATTAGATCCCAACTTCACTGACTTCAGGGCTGGTTCAACATATTTAAACATCTTCTGTCACAAAACACATCAAACTATATACATTTCCACGACTTTAATTAGAGCTGGGCAATACAGCCAGATTATATCAATATTGTGATGAGACAAGACATTATCCTAATTTTAAAAAATCCTGATTTGGTCTACGTGTTAGTTTTAAAAGCTGCATTACAGTAAAGTGATGTAATTTTGTGTAAAGTTACACACTGCTGTAGCCTTTCTATTATTTTATTTTACTAACTCAGTCATTATATCCACATTTATTTTGATTATTTATCAAATGTTTTTCCAAAGCACCAATAATCATCTTTATAAGATCAATATGTAGGTATTTGGTGAAAAACATCATATAATTATATTTGTTTTCTTTCTATATTACCCAGCCCTAACTTGACTGTTAAGTGGCCTTATTAGTACTTTATTAGTACTTTATTTTGTTAAAAAGTTGAACCATCCATTTACTAACAACTCTTCTACCCGGAAATCACACTTTTCAGTTTCTTTATTTTGTTTCATTCTTTGTAAGAATCCATCGGTACTAAAAAAAAAAAAAAGAGCAGTAAGAAGACATTAAGTTGATTTAACATTAAGTTGATTGAACAAAGCAGTTCTAAATATTATCAGTGTGATTGACAGGTGGATCCTTCACATCTCTGTTGGTGCCTCGTTGACTGACACAACTGTCTAATCACATTAATCTCTCCATCTAAACACCCACATTCATATTTGCTCTTCATGGAAATGTTCGTGTGTGTGTGTGTGTGTGTGTGTGTGTGTGTGTGTGCGCGTGCGCGTGCGTGCGTGCGTGTGTGTGTGTGCATGTCGTCCATTTCGTCCATTGTCTCCTCGTACAGGAGATCTTATTTTCTTCGTCCTGCATGTTCCTGTTTCGGTCTTATCTGTTTTGCGTTCATCAAAAGAGAAACATTAAATTGGTGCAGATCATTTGAGACATTTGAGTCTCATTGGATCAACTAGTCTCCGTATTTGGACCAAATTCAGACGTACTGGAGCTGTTTGTGTGGTTTTTATTTTTAAGAGACTTCCGATTTCCTGAAATAAATTTATAATCAACTGAACTCTAAAATAAGTTGTCAAACAGCGACCGCGAGCCTTTGAGCCTCGGCGGTGGAGAGACACTGAACACTGGTATGTTGACATAATTCAGCATCAACCAGGTTTACAGTTTATTTTATTCTTAAAGAAGATAAATTCAAAGGGGTGATTTAAGTGTTAAAATTTATTTTGAAAGATATTTTAAAAACTATATTTAAGGAGTTTCACACTAATTTAAAAGTTGTCCTAATCTCAGCGTGTTTCTGGGTTTTTTTGTACACTTGTAGTAACGTGTCCTTTTTCCTCCTTTTGTGTTTTAAGGGCAGTTGACAAACAGCTTTTAGGTGTTTTACCGCCACCTTCTGTCTGCAGTGACACATTACAGCCACTAAATAATGGTGGAAAGATGCACTTTTTGTTGCGGATTAAAACACGGATGCTTTTTATATGAGAATTAATGGTAATTTGATTCAAACGCACAATAAGAGTTAAGTTTCCATCGGTCGTCATGGTTTCACCTCCTGCTGCTTCTGCTGTCGTCCTCCTGGTTTCACCTCCTGCTGCTTCTGCTGTCGTCCTCCTGGTTTCACCTCCTGCTGCTTCTGCTGTCGTCCTCCTGGTTTCACCTCCTGCTGCTCTGCTGTCGTCCTCCTGCTTCCTCCGCCAAAGCTTCAGCTTCCTGTTTGTGTCTCGATGTTTGTGCTTGACGTTCTCTCTCCTTGTTTTGTTTTCTAATCGCTGCCTGGTTTGACCTGCAGAGCTCTGCCTTTCTCTAACTCCTTTGGGTAAGAACATGTCCTTCATTCACGAGGCCTGAAGTCTCAAAGAAGAGTTTTGAACCTGTCAGGGAGGTGAAGCTCTGCCCTTTTATACTTATTAATACTCCGACTTCTGCATTTTTCTTTTTCCCCTTAAACTGCCATTTAATTTTCTCATTAGTGAACAAAAAAACCTTCCAGTCTATTTTTAATTCCTTTAAATTGCCTTAATTTCTTTCTTTCTCCCTCTAAGATATTAAGCATGTCGTTCTTCATTCATTCCCTCCCAGATTGGAGAAATATTTTAGGCAAAAGATGTTTTAATTTACGCCCTAAATATGAATTTTAAGTCGTAAGAGTGAGTGAAATGTGCCGGATCTGTTCATGTCTCGAAACAGGAAGAAGATTTTTCACTTTATTTTACGGGTTTGTTAATTTTCTGCAGAATTTCCTGAAAAAACCCATCAAATTCACTTTTATTCACTTTATTTAAACCCAAGCAAATACTAATTATTATTATTATTATTATTATTATTATTAAAGCTTTAATCTTTGTGTTATGCTTCTTGTGAACAAACTATTCTATTTTTGCACGCCCAGCTGATCTGCACTGCAAATATTAATAAACTGAATGAATTAATAGGAAACTGTCGCACCCGTAAAATAAAGTGTTTTCTTCTTCCAACAATTGTTAATTTAATAGAAACCAGAGTTGTTGAACGAGTGGCAGCGTGTTCACTAATAACCACCAACAGTCCTTTAACAGCTGCATTACTGTGTGTGTGTGTGTGTGTGTGTGTGTGTGTGTGTGTGTGTGTGTGTGTGTGTGTGTGTGTGTGTGTGTGTTACTGCTTGCATTATAACACTTGCACTTCTGTCTCCTCTTTTTTTTAACGCTTACAAAGTAGCAACTATTCCATTCGCCACTCGATAAGTATGCCGGCTATGAGGTAAAGTAACGCCTTCAATGTTTTAGGGAATAACAAGCTTCATTTAAAAGAGGATTTATCATATCTGATATTTTGTCCACTAAAGATTCAATAATTCGGCAACAACTTTCTTTTTTCACGTAAATCTATTACATTTATTTTTTTTATGTGGCAGCATGAAGATACTTTTTTGTTTGATTTATTATTTATATGTGATGTGTGGAACGTGTGAACTAATCTGAACGTATCAGATGTCCTTTTACATATAAAAGCTTTTACATAGAAAATGTACGTAATTCTGAAAATGTAATAGAAATGTTTTTTTGGTTTTTTTTTTAAGATCCCTCCAGACATGTTTTAAGATTTATATAAAATACTAAATTGTAATTTGTTTCTGATATGATTTTACCACAAAAAACAAAATTTAAAAAAAATCTGCTTTCTTAGTGATTAAAATATGCAAATAGATTTTATTTGTAAAGTTTATTTTGCTGGATGTCTTCCTGTAAATTTCAATCTCAGTGTTGCAGGTTTAAAGTTTCCACATTATATTTGTACCTGTTAAATTGAACCTGGATATTTGTGATGTCACAAATTATGCTTGTAGCCCCGCCCCTTAAAGTTTTTTTTTTTATTCATTTTTTGAATATGCACAGCAGATGAAGGTTGAAAACATCCTTCTAGTTTAAAACTCTTCCTCAAACATTCAACTGGAGGAACACGTTGAAGTTTTTCATTTTTAATCTCCCGCAGCGTGCCGTTAAATTTTGCCTTCGTGTTTTCGTGATCGTAACATCGCGTCTTTTCTGCAGGAACTCTGCGACCTTCAAGTCGTTTGAGGATAAAATGGGAAACCTGAAGGTGAGTCGACTTCTGTTTCCACATGTTGGTGAATACAAACGGGAAAAAAGCAGTTTAAAGCCTTTTTGATCTCTATTTTATTTTGGAAAACAGTCTGGTGATATTTAGGCTTTGAAACAAAACACTTGACTGGATCCGTTACCATTTTTAATTTAGTTTGAACATGTCATTGAAAGTTATAAAGTAATAAAATGATTTTATTTGTGTTTAAAGTAAAGATCTAGAGGAAACTGCCAAGTCAGCATAATGACACTCCCAGTCGATAACTAATCTGCTTCCTCCTCTTCAGTACAAGGTCGTCGGGCCCAAAGAGAACGGAGAGGGCGTCGGCTCCCCCACCGACACCACCCCCACTCAGGAGAACCCGCCTTTCTGAATGCACCTCCTCCTCCTCCTCCTCGCTGCCACCTTCCTCACGACCTTAGACTGTACTGTTATCACCTCTCATCGCCTCGTCGAGTCGGCCCCATCCTGAGGTCTGTAACTGGACTCTTCTGCCTCGCGGTCGAGATAATAAACAAACAAAAAAAACAACAAAATGTTGTGTTGATGTCTAAACCTGAATAATTTCCAGAGCTGGCTCGGTTCCTGCCTCCTCTTTCTCCTCTTCCTCCCTCGGTAGATCCACACTTCAGAAACAAAACCCTGGTTTCCAGTCAAACTTTATCTTCACGTACTTAAGCGATGCATTCACACTGTGAGCACGTGCCGATGTCGCCACGGTAACCTCGTCCGCCCCGCCCTCTCCTCGACCTCGTTAGCGTCACAGCTAACTGAACTAACAAGGTCAGAGGTCAGTGGTTGGACGCCCCCCCCCCCCCCACCCGGACCTTCTACTGCTACACTGCATGTGCATATCTCATCTCATTAAAAAATAAATAAATAAAAAAAACATGGGAAGATGGCCGAGGTCTCGTAACAACCTAAAAAAAACAACAAACCCCAGGATGTAAAAAAAACAAACAGGAAATAAACCCCTTAAAACCATTTTGTATTATAAACTATTTTACACTGCTTTGCATAATGTTTTTACATAACTTTTATCAATATGTATAAATATATATGAATAAATATATTGTCACCGATGCTGCCAACTGGTAGTAATCAGGTTGGGAGGGAAATAAAACTAAAATCGGGGAGGCTGAAGAAACGTTTAAAAACACTTTGAGCCAGTTTCACAGATTAGAGGTTTTTTTTCTTTCTGTTTAAAAGTACATTTGTGGTTTAAAAAAACAACAACTCTGTTTTGGTGTCTGAATCTGACTCGCAGACGATCGGTCGCTTCTGTTCGACTCGCCGCTTCGCTGTTACGCTACCTGGTGAATGTCGACGCTCCTCTTCTCGGCCTTACTCACGCTACCTTCAGCTGTTACTAGATTTAGGAACCAAAATAGTTCTCTTGTTTTTCTTTATTTTTTTTTAAAGTTGTACAGATTGGTTGGATTGAAGGTGGGGGGTGGGGGTGATAGATATTCTGTTTTGTCATGGAAAACATCTCGCTGCCAATGATCCCCCCCCCCTCCCTCCCCCCTATCGATGCACACAAATGCACTCCCGTTAACGCATTAACTTAATCACACACGCTGCATGAGGCCAAACCAACACATCGCTGTCGCTCGCAAACTACATGACGGGTCATAGAGTTGTGAAGCACCGTCACTTTTTTCATCAACGTTAAATAGAAGGAAGTTTTTTAAGTGAAATATCCCATCAAAATAAAAGCGAAAACTTCAAAATAAGAGCAAAAACTACAAAATAAGAGTTTAAAAACTACCAAATATTCCCGAAACTTCTGACAAGTTGCCAAATTTCACTTCAGGTGTCGGTCGACTTGAGTTTAGCTGTGAATGCCGATCTCGCGGTAGATTTTTCTCGAGGCATTTTCGGGGATTGCCAAAAAAAAAATAATGTGCCGTTTACAACTACTGAATATTGTCCCTTAAAAAAAATAGAGTCAAACATGAAATTTAAAAAAATGTGTCAAAGTTGCTTCAAAACTGTCGCCAGTGTCATAACTCGAGTGTATCTTCTTGTTTTGCGTGTGTTTGTGTTGATTCATTTTTTTGGTAGATAATATATTCCTGTTAGGTGAATTATGTTTTTCTTTTCCTTCTGTTTGAAGAGGTGGACTTTGTAGAAGATGAATTATTTGTACGATTAATGCGCCATCAGTTTAAAAACAAAGTTGCCAATATTTAAATATGTTACAGTAGCTTCTTTCTGTTGTCTCTGCTTCGCCAAAATGAAAACTCATGCACACTACAAGAAATATCAATCTCAAGTCATTTGTTTTAGTACGTAAAAATCTTATTTCACTCTGATGATGATTTGGAAGGAAAACGATTTTCCTCGAAAGATTTTCTTTTTTTAAAGACTGAATTAAATGACTTGACTCTTATTTTCCGCCTGTTTTAAAAAGCTGCACATCCTTTCTTTTTTTTTTTTTTTTTTGGAGACTGATGGATAGAAAAAGGATGATGTGCTTTTTGTTTTGAGTGCCGATGGGAAGCGCAGTGCATGACGAGCCCGCTCAGAGCCAGAACTCAGCTTTATTTAGGTTCTTGGGCCGAGCTGATGTAGATCATTAAAAGGGATCAGGTTTGGAAGATTATGGTGAATTAATTAAAGAACACTTTTGGTTTTGTTGTATATGTTTGGATATCAATAAAGCATTCCTTTAAATGAAGAAGTGGTCTGTTGGTCTGTTTTAAAAATCTGTTTGAATTTTTGTACCCCAAATCGTAGTTGTTTAAGATATTTTAACCTGAATTTAATATGCTTTGCTTCAAATGGAAACATTTTCCCACAAACTTAATAATTGGCTCAAAATAAAAAAATGATTTGGCAAAAAAATTGCTCGAGTTGGTACCATTACAGGTTTTACGCCTTACAACACACAAAATGCTAAAAGCATTAAAACTTGTAATAAAATACTCCACCTGTATTCAACATTAACAAATGCACAATTGCAAGTATCACTGCTTTTTATAATGCTGTAAAAGGCTAAGATTGACTTTATTAATCCCACAGTGGGGAAATTTGGTAAATCAGGAATCATGTTGTTCATTAGTACTGAATAGCAAACCAATATGTACATTTGTGAGATCTTGTGATAATCATTAAACAAAAATAATTGTTTTAAAAATGACGTATAC